>NW_010165957.1:106394-125734 GCF_000695765.1 Mesitornis unicolor | reverse complement strand
GGTGGTGAGTAGGTCGAGAAAGGTTCTCCTCTCTCTCTACTCTGCCCTGGCGAGACTGCATCTGGAATATTGTGTCCAGTTCTGGGCCCCTCAGTTCAAGAAGGACAGGGAACTGCTGGAGAGAGTCCAGCGTAGGGCTACAAAGATGATCAAGGGAGTGGAGCATCTCCCTTATGAGGAGCAGCTGAGGGAGCTGGGTCTCTTTAGTTTGCAGAAGAGGAGACTGAGGGGAGACCTCATTCATGTTTATAAATATTTAAAGGGTGAGTGTCACGAGGATGGAGCCAGGCTCTTCTCGGTGACAAACAATGATAAGACAAGGGATAATGGACACAAACTGGAACACAGGAGGTTCCACTTAAATTTGAGAAGAAACTTCTTCTCAGTGAGGGTGACAGAGCACTGGAACAGGCTGCCCAGAGAGGTTGTGGAGTGTCCTTCTCTGGAGACATTCAAAACCCGCCTGGACGCCTTCCTGTGTAACCTCATCTAGGTGTTCCTGCTCCGGCATGGGGATTGGACTGGATGATCTTTTGAGGTCCCTTCCAATCCCTAACGTTCTGTGATTCTGTGATTCTGTGATTATATTTTCATACAGAAAATTCAGTGGAATTAATCAAGAGAAATAAACCTGCCATCATCGACAGGCCTAGAGGATAATCCCTGATTAGAAATGTCCTCCAAGGCACATCTTTCGGTATTAGCCTAATTTTAAAAAAGGAGGTTTTGTGCTACTGTGAAGTGTGTGTTCTTAACAACAAAAGTGAAATTGAATCATATCCTGCAAAGAAGCCTGCAGTCTGTGCAGTCCAATTCTATAGTAGTCCTACCTAGTTAGAAATATATTATGCAATTGTGCTGTTTCAAAAGGCAGTGCTCTTCTGCAAAACAGAGACAGTAAGAACAAGAACAGATACTTGAGAGTACTTCAGTGACAAGGAAAAAAAAAAAAGGAAGCGATAAATAAAATCCATCCACTGCTTCTCTTTTTGCTGGAGAAGTAGGAGAAATAGCAATGCTATGATCTCTGACCTTTTATTAACAAGCTAGTCACTTCCAGAGGACAGTGATTCATTGCAGGCCACCTTATCTGCATTTGAACAGACTCACCCCCAAGGCATTCCTTTGTCATATACTGTAGCTACAGATGGCAACAGATTCCCTGCACTAGCGGAAATAGATTTATAAAGTTTAAAGTGCTACTTTATGGTATCTGCAATATGAAAGAACCTTTA
The DNA here is from genome assembly GCF_000695765.1 of Mesitornis unicolor. Classification (NCBI taxonomy): domain Eukaryota; kingdom Metazoa; phylum Chordata; class Aves; order Mesitornithiformes; family Mesitornithidae; genus Mesitornis; species Mesitornis unicolor. The sequence continues at coordinate 124,499 of NW_010165957.1, read as the reverse complement.
ATGAGATTTGGAAAATTATGGATAAAGCCTAGTTTGACTTTTGTAATAACGCATACATTGACATCTCTAACTAATGTGTATTGTTGCAATGTAAGGCTATAGAGAAGAAACAGTACGTTATTTGAATTATGAATTGAGAAAAGAAATATGATACTGTATTTGAAGGTGGTACAAAGGCTGAAATTTTCCATAGAATAAGAAAGAATAAAATGTCTTTCTTGATCTTGCTGATTGTATTTTGCAAATCAAATTGAGGAAAAAAATCCTGCTTTAAATTGAACATTGGACAGTCGGTGAGAGGTAAGAAACGTTCTTTATGTGGAACAGGTAAAGAGTTACACTCTGATTACCTTATCAGATAAAGTTTGGTATGCCCTTAGTAGCCATGGTTCTTTGAATTATCCCAATGAGAAGTAATCAAGAGGCTGAGACACCATTCGTTTAGATATCTTCCTGGGAAACGCTCAATATCAACATACAATCCTTTCAAATATAACCAAACCAAATAATTGTGTCTGTGTGATTACACTTTGAAGGAGAACTTTTAATCATGTAAATATAAGTTTGCTTTCTTTTATTTTTATGACATTTATCTAGTTCCTTAATTTCTGTGTGACTTTCATTCCCACCAATGCCTACAAATATTACTTCAGAATTAAGTACTGGGTATTGAACACAAATAACCAGTGATCCTGTGTAAAGCTAATAACTTTTCTATTTCCCTTTCCTGATTTACAAATAATCAGATTGTATGCAAATTATGTAAATGCCGTTGCTGTTTCTTTCTTAGTACAGGCTATTTTCCCTTTATTCCTAGTCACAGCTGGTTAATTGTCACTATACAATCTGGACAGTTCACTTTAAACTCTCCACACGTAATTAGGGTTTCTAGTACAGTCATATTAAATATTTTATCAGATGTAAGTTATACATGCATTATTTTAATGCTTGTGGCCTATGATGCATTATTATTACCTGCACCTAAACTGAAGGACCTGGGAGTATCTCATCACTTGAAGGTCCAGGTTTGCTTCCAAACTCTCTTGCTTGCTTTCCACTCTATGACCTTGTTTTCATCAGGGGAAAACCCAGACACACAAATAGAGCAAGAGCCATGACTTCTTTCAGAGGTTTTCCAGTTTGCCTATGGGAAGATTCATTGTGAAGTCTGCCTCGTCTGTCATTAAGATGTGGTTCCTAGAGAACAGGTACGATGTATTATCAGCCAGGATGACAGACCAGCAGCATGCCACATTCTCTACATAGTCCTCTCTCATGCTTCTCTTTCCTGTAGTTTCTTAACCAGTGGATGCTCAGATTCAAGGGAGCTTGGTAATGAGCAAAATCTGTGAAAACCATTTTGTCATCATTATTTCTTGGATTCAGTACCTGTCCCAGTAATCCAACTGCAAGGTCAGTTTGTAGACTTTTACTTTCAACAAAGCTATGAAGGATTGAAACACAACCACCTTAATCCCATTTTTTAAAATTCCAATCCCCTTACCACTCATCAAATAATATCTTCTTACAGATCACATTTCATAACATCTGCAGGATGTATTTTCTGTGAATTTTTCCATGTCACATGGACTAATGTAACAATCATAAAATCATAGAAGGTTTGGGTTGGACCTATGAACCTGTTTGATTTGACAAACTTAATTTTTATTTTCTTCTATACCTATAAGGCTTTTTAGTGTTCCATTTTGATCGTTCACATCTTTTCACAATACAACATCAAATTATTAAATGTATTAGGTAAATTTATGTCGTGCAAGTGGCAATCACACAGCGCAGTCTGTTTAAAGTGATCTAAGAAGCGTACTTGGCAATTCTCCTGATTAAGAGAACATCTCTGCCATCAGAAAGCTGCTGAAAGTAGCTGTTGCACCCACGCTTTCACCTACTTCTAACGTGCTTGTGAGGAGATAGCATCTATCTAGAGTACTTCTGCAGGGGATAAGACATGAGAGCATGGGATAGTACTAATAGAGCAATAATCTGACGTTCTTACCAGCAACAGGTAAAGCTGATTCCTTGTAGGCAGCTGAGAATGTAGGAGGTACTGTTTACTCTCTGTTACCACTCTTCTCTAGCTCCAAATGTCCATTGTGTTTACTTTTCTCCTATTCGTCTCATTATAATATATTCATTTTTGGGTTTGAGTGTATGTTTTGATTTAGTGGTCTCCTTGGGCACCTTCTGCTCTTGCGAGTAATCCTTATTCATAAAGCACTCAGTTACAGGCAATACAGCCTTAAATCTATTTTTTTGGCATCTCTACTAGTATTTATGAAGAACTATTCCTGTGAATAAAGTTTTAGCTTGTGGTAAACAATGGTAAATAATGCCAACAGCTACAGTCTGGTTCCAGCTCTACCAGCTCAAATGAGCTGAAAACTCAGCCCTCTGTCAGACTTTATCAGTTTTCTAATGTAGAAAACTAAATAATTCCATGATATTTGGAAACATTTCTCCCCCTAGCAGATTATGAATTTTCAAAGTCATGCTGTATTAGTCATATTATTTGTTAAGGAACTGTGGAAAGATATCATGGAACTGCTAAAGAAGGGTAAACGTAGATATCATAAACTACCTGGTAGCACATAAAACAAAACCTCCGTGTTTTATTTTTGTAGAACAAAATGCTTTCATCTCATTTGCACTGCAAAGCCAACATCAATATAGCACTATTCAGGTGACGGGGGACAGTGTGGCTAACAAAGAATGTGACTGAAAGATCAGAAGGAGTACACATATTCCTTATTTTTGTCTAAAAAATTGATTAAAACTATTGTTTATGGTAACTTTTTGATGTGACATAATAACAGAAGCACATTCTCATTAGTCTGTAGCCCTTTAACTATATATATATATATTTGATAATTTGTGTTTTCTACCTCTCCTACTAGCAAGATGTTGGGTCTAGTAGTTACTGGGTGCCTTCTCTCTGTTTTTGGCCTTCTGAAGTCTGCCAAGTTCAGGTGACAAGCAATTGAAGAACGGAACAAGTTGCCATTATATTAACAATATAGATCATGAAGCTGTCTAGGAGAGAGGAACTACAACAGTCAGGGGTTTGGGTTTTTGGTTTTTGGTTTTGTTTGTTTTTTTTTTCTTTTGGTATACATTGTTCTCCCATTTCCAACAGACAGACACAAGAATGAAGCCCCCAAATCTGACATTTCCTCGTAACTTCCAATGACCCTTCACTGCTCTTTGGCCATTAATATCACTTTTAAGAAAGGCATCTGACTAGCATAATGGTTTGATAGAAAATTGATGGATTCCAGAATTCTTTTTTTTTTAAGGTCTACTGAGTGGTGCGATACATTGTATTTTAGCACACTCCTTTTCCTCTGGCCTACCCTTATTTCCATGCATAGCTTCTGGGCCAGGGCAAATGCTCCGTTAGGTGCAAGGAAGGGATGTTACAGCACTGTGGGACAACTGTTGAGCCCTTCTTTTAAGTGCAGGTCTGCACCCCACTTTAAGGGAGCATGACATGTAAATGGAGGGTCTTCTCTTCACAATGATTTCAAAGATGTTCACAGGCTGCATGTAAGCACTTACAGGGCTTTGTAATTTGAGAGAAGCAGCATTACTTCAGCAGTGTTTTTAAAAGTGGATGGGTGTCTTGCGAAGGACAATGGATTTCATTCCTAACTCTGGTACAGCCTTGCTGTGTGACCTTGGGCAAGCCACTTAACACCTGTGTTCCCCCATTCCCGGCTGTGTAAAGTATTGCTGATGCTTATCTAGATTAAAGAAGAGCAGAGAGGCGATGTTCATTAATTATTGTTGGAGAGTGTTCTGAGATCCAGTCCAATGGAAGTATAGGATACAATGCTTTGCCCTTCTGGAATACATTCATTTGGGGAAGGTAAAGCATTATATCTTCCACTCCCATGTGAAAAGAAAGAAAACTAAAACACCACTTGGAAGCCTCATTTTAATTGGCTTTTTTGTTGTTGTTGTTGTTGCTGTTTTTTCCCTGTATTGTACCCAAGGCTAAATTCACAGGGGCATTTATAAAACATGAACAGACACATACAGGCACCTCATGGAATTCTGCTTAAATAATCTGTGAATCTGCTCCCAGTGTAGTCAGGCACCTAACATACGTGGGTGGCTTCAGCAGTCCCAAGAGAATGCCCATCTACATCCTTAGGAGGCTCGTTTTCTCTGGTAGTCTAAGCTGCAAGTTCACTATTTACAATGTTTAAAGACACAGAGCAAATTTTCAAAAAACATTATGAAGCCATTTTACAGTATAGCCCTCTCTGTCATGTATGATTTTGGAAATCTTTTGCAGTCAGAAGTTTTGGGGTGAGTCATTATTAAAAATTTTGCCCTTATTTCTTTCTGCATATTTGTCCCATTTAATTTTTGAATTGAGTTACTGTCAGAGGAGGATGCCTTAATTGGCTCTTCAGATGTCGATCCCTTCAGTGCTATGAACACTGAGAGGGCTGGAGAGCCCCTGGATCCCATAGGAGATGCAGAAATGGTTATTTCTGATGGAGGGGAACTGCCCCATTGCAGCGGATCTGAGGATGACTCTAACAAGTCTGGACACCCTGACACAGCAGAGGGTGATGCTATGCTGGAAACTCAGAGATGTTTGGGTCTGTATTTTTTTAAACTCCATTGAAAACTTTCTGTACTGCATATGTGGTATTTCTTTTTATGTTCCTGTCTGTTGGTGTCCTGGCATGGAATTCTATTGCTCTGCTTTTGAATTGCTCAATGGGCAACCAGAAATAATAAGTGAATTCATGATTGAAGAATTCAAGCTGGTAAGCAGGATGTTTTCACTGGTATGGGATGGTGGGGGGAGCAGTGCTATCAATGCACGGTCTTCTTAATGCTTTATTGTTACAGATATTGCAATAGCTGTTATTCAGGAGGCAATGCTATTTTACAAGAAATCTGTCTTTGTGGTTGTAGTGTCCTGTTAAATGTGGTTTTCTCCATAAGTGTGTATTTTTGCTCTTTAAAAATTGTAGAGCAAAATCTGAGAGTTGCATGATTCAAATGGCAAACTCTGAATCTGGTATAACTTGTCAGAGAACTGAGTATTTGCTTTGCATACAGCTGCATAGTGCCATATGGTTGATTCTGTGGGAAAGTCCTTCTTGATGCTCATGGAGGCTTTGCTAAGTATGGAATTCATGGTGATGCTGCTTTCCACTTGTTCTGCAGAGAGCTTGTCCTGTTTGAAATAGGAAAAGAAAACTAAGAAAATCTTGGGGAGTGGACAGAGAGCGAGGTTAGGTTATGAGGGCTGCAAAGACTTGTGTAGAAGAATGAGTGAGCTTAAATACTTGTGTGCATGTATACATGCACATACATAAAAAGTCTGTTGTGTCTTCTAATCTCATGAAGATAGGAAGAGCTTAACAATAGTTGCACTGCAATTTTACATCCATTTTTGCTTTGATGTTTGAGAGTCCTGCTCTGATGTTACATCTCGGCAGACATTGAGTATGTGCATTTTCTCCCCTCCCACAACATGCACGCTTTTTTTTTTTCCTTTATGAGATGTGCTGGGAGTACAGTGACTGTTATCATCCTGAATACTTAGTACCAAATTAGATGTTTTTTTCCCCAGTTGCTGCTCTGAGCAGCAGCTGTATTGGTTGGATAATAGCTTACTTTGTTTGATAAAGTTGGAAGAAAATGAAACAATCAGGGAAAAATCAGTAATTCTCTCTGTAATGGAAGGGACGTTTATCTAGTAGAGTTTTTGTCAACATGCATACTGAATCATCTTATATACGACCAACAATTATATAAATTCCTTCTATTCTTACTCAGGTGTAGTTCTAGGTAGCTAGGAAGTGTACAGAGAAAACAGTTTCATTTTCCTTGCTATACTAGAGCTCCCCAAAATAGGTACTGCTAAGTTTTTTTTAACTCTACAAAAGGCTTTATTTTTCTGAAAGTAGTACTACTCTAAGTGGTGTGGTCTGTACACCTCTAAATTAATTTTGGAAATGCTAAGGATTAAATGATGAGGGTCACATCTTACACTGATTCCCAAATAAATTGTTGGGTACTTCTCTTTTTTAAATTTTTTTAATTCATTGTTTTATATTTGCAGTTCTTTCCTTGCCTGAGATATAGTTAAGATCCTTTGAGAAGGAGAGGGGGAGATCTCTGTGAAGGAAAAAATTGACAGAAAATGTTAATGTTCTCTGCTGTTCACTTCCTTCCACAGGCAACAGAGCTGAGTTCCCTTAGTGCTGAGTTCCCTTACTGCTGAGTTCCCTTAGTGCTGAGTTCCCTTAGTGCCTTTTCTGAGGCTAAGTATGATAAACAGAGAGGTCAGCATGGTTTTCTGCTGAACTAATGCTGTATATGTACAGGAGATGTCTGATGTGTGAACCCAGTGGGTCAACACAAGTGAAGTTATGAATTCTAAAACTTTTAATAAGACAGTAAAAATATCCTGGCAAATACCAGGGAGGAAGAGGATTATTTAAAAGTACACAGGAATCCAAGATGGGCTTAATGACTGTGTTGGGAATATTAAGATATGTTGCTGCTTTTCCTTTCTAGAAGAGGTGGCCTAACTTCTAGGATTAGCCTGGACTAGGTGTGCTGCACTGAACCATCCTGTGTGGACAAGTAGATTGCTCAGGTGGGCTGCTGTAATTAGTCCCATGAAGTTTTTCCATGGAGTAATGATTTTTTCTTGCCTTAAAGAAATAATATGTAGTATCTTTAGCTCAAGAGAAACTGAGTTCTTCTGGAATGTTCAGTGTTGCTCCCCTCATTCATCAGTGTGAGGACCACCACTCCCTGCAATCTCTTTCTTCATTTTCCAGCTTCTTTTATTTACAATTTATTTAAAAACCTGTTGAAGTGTCAACTTCTGTAACAAATCCTAGAAGCAAATCACTTTGACAGAATCTGGTGGCTGCACAATGATGTGGGGTAAGGACATTTTCTTTGTTCTTAGTTTTTTCGGGTTTTTTTAAACTGAGGCAAAAAAAAAAAGCCCTGAGATTAACAAGAGCTCTTGAAAAAGAAGTGTGAAATCTTTTTCTTTCTCTTGTCCCCTAGTTTTCTTCCTCCATGCTGAGGCTAAACTAATCAAAAGCATAAGTCAACAAGACCAATTTGATGAGTGTCCAACAAGTCATTAAGGACAGTATGTTTTTTCAAGCTTTTTTTCTATGTGTGTGTACTTCTGTTTTAATAGTAGAACTGATGATGTATTTTTTGGTTTGGTTTGGTTTTTTTGGGTTTGTTTTAGAAATCTATTGCAGACTGCCACCTCTAAACCATGCTTAAAGGCTTCTGAACTCTGCAACACACTACAGTGGCTTGTGACACTGATTTCTATTGTAATATAGAAAATGATTTAACACATGATAGTCCCTCCAGCGAGCTGGTGGAAAGTCGTCTTTAGCTTACAGTGTTTGGGAACTTGAGGTCTTGACTCTAAATGCGAGGTTGATTCTACTATGCAGAAACCAATTACCAGCCCTGGAACCTGTCCAGAAGAGTGAGGCGAAAAACGCTCCCGTTTTCAATAGTGCCCTGGTAATACTAATAACCGAAATCTCACAGTTAATGTACGTGCTGTGAGATGTGCATTCTAATAGGCAGTTGTGGTCATATACTTACTTTTCTCAGTTTTCATTTGAATATATATGAATACATTTAACATCAGACAGAGCAGGTCAAACAGTGAATTTGCAAATAGACATGCAGTATGGAGACTTACAGAATGCTTGCCTTGGTAAAATTGTAGCAGGTAAATTATGGGTGCTGTAGTGTATAATCTGCACTATTATCATAATTGCTATCTGCATTATCTTTTGAATGGAGATGAAAATATTTTATATAACAGAATTAAATAACAGTGTTTGTTGTACTATATTTAATACTTTGATATCTTTTAAGTATGTTATGCTGTAAAGAATAACTCAAGTGGAATTTAGATCAGTGATTGCTTGTAAAATGTCTGAGATGAAATGTCTGAAGATTAAGCGTAGCTGAGGCTTCTAGAATACTTCGTGAATGTAAGACCTTGAAATTGAATACAAGTCCATTAAAGAACACTTCTAATGAAATAGTAGTATTATTATTACTATCTTCTGCAAAACAGTTCCAAACTATGATGCTGTTCTGATGTCTGGTGTTTTCTGTGATTAAATGATTTATGGCCAATTAGTTCCTAAGACTCTGTGTGCCATCCTGCTAGAAACCATTTCCTTGTTAGTGTACTGGTGTGGTTTTCAGCTCTGTTTCACTTAGCACTAGTCAGAGGAGGTGTCTTTGAGCTTTCTGCTCATGAAGACCTCTGTGCCTTCAGCTTTGCAACAGGCACTTGATGTTCACAGTTATGGCTCTAAAATGAAATGCAGTGGGAGATGCAGCTACATGTGTGGGATTTGCAGCTGCTGACAAATAGGTCCTGCTGCATTTATCTGGCAATTTTTAGAAAGCCTTCTCTTGCAGTTATGTTTCAGTTCTTTCTAATAGCTAATCAAAATGTTAATCCGTCTTGATAAAGGGCTTGATAACACCTCAAGAACTGTATCAAGAGTTGTGGCCTTTCTGTATGGACAGACTCTGCCTCCTTTACCTGTGTTTTTTCCCTGGAATTTTCCCAAGCTGTGCAACCAGCAGAGGGGTTCTTGGTGGGTGTGGAAGACTGAGAAAGGATAAATATAGTAGTAAATGATCATGGAAGCTTAAATGTTTCCACTTGATCTGCAATACCTGGGGATGAGTTCTGGTTTTTGCCTTTGTTAGCAAGATTCTCGTGTTCATTTTGCATCAACTGCAAAAGAAAAAGAAATTGAGAGGTTAAGCATTTAATCAGCCACAACTGTCAGGAGATACTAGATCAAGTTCTGATGTCCCGTGTGCTCCTCTGACACCACAAATATAATTTCCATGGGTTTTACTCATTCATTTGATGCTGTTCACATGAGTACATTTCGAATAGGTCAGATAGAAGATATGGGAGAGAAATGTCTTACCCTACATGTAACCATCCAGTAAAGATAAGAAAAACTAAGATAGATTCATGGAAACAGATAGTGATGAGATATTGTAGAAGAGCAGCACAAACTCTCCTTTGTTCACAGCCACTCTTCCAGTGCAGTCCCAACAGTAAAAGGCAGAGTCGAGTGTTTCTTGCAGAATATAGGATATATCTTTTACCCTAAATTGAGACTGGGAATTATCCAGGCACACATGAAATCTGTGTACATTTTATGGACCTAACTTATCATGCTTCTGTGGATTGCTGGGCTAACTAAACTCACATGTTAAGTTGATGAGGCAAGCAAGGAGAATCTCATGCCTGGTTCTCACCTGTGTCATGTACAGGTCCAGCTACCCCAATCCCACTGAAATTGTGAGTGGTGCTTGTTAGTTAGAGCCACTGAATGGTGAAGGTAGGGGAAATGTAGATTAAAGCATGTACCCTGGCAGTTGTGTACTTCTGGTTTGGTCTCTGGCTACTGAGACAGGTAAGTGGGAAAAGGCCTAGAGGGCCAAGAGCAGAAGTGATGTTAGGAGCAGCAGAGGAAGAACATCCTGCTGTTATGGTCAAAGTTATCCCTCTTCTTTCCTAGGCTTTGTCTACTTAGTAGATGCTGCCCGCTGCCTGGAGCTCTTAGGACAATGTCTGTCTCACTGTGTTACAGTCTGTTCTTCGAGTGATCGCTGGCGCGTGCTTGTGATAAAGCTCTTTGTAAGCAAACAAAAAGCATGTTACGCTTTGATTCACAGGATATTAAATCTTGTGTGAGTCAAAGAAACAATTTGCTGTGTGGCACAGAATGACCTGTCCAACTGTAGCTAGTGACCTCAAGCCAAATGAAAAGTCTTCTTACAAACATCTGCCTTAAATGAGTGCGATTTCTTGAAAACGTATGCTGAATACTTAAGTCTTGGGAACTGTCATGTATTTTGATTAAGAAAGAACAGCTCCTGTGAAGTTTTGGGACCTTTTCATTACCATATGATGAACCACAGTAGAAAGTGATAGGTAATCGGATAGTGACTTCGGTAATTTTTGGATTTATTTCCCAGTTATGAGAGTGTGGGTGCACCAAATGTTTGAACATTGCTGTTTAGGACTTTGAGAAGTTACTGGGTTACTTACTAAAGGTAACAGGTATATAAATGTTTTATAACAATTGGATTCCTCCAGGAGAGTAAAGTACTTGAATGGGATATAAACAACTTCTATTAAGGCTGGAACTTGATTTTCTAACTGAACTTTGATAGGCACTAGTTCTTGGCAGCTACTCATTTGGAAATGTGTATGAGCTTGGTTCCTTTGTCTGAATAAGCGTGTGTTACAGTAAAGACACGGGACTGTGCCTGTGTGCCTCTAGTATGAATGCAACTAATCTGTAAACTAATATGGAAAGCTTCTAATTCTACATATTTTGCTGTATTATCTACTGAAAAATAGACCTGATTTAGCAAAGAAAATAAAACTTTAAAACTTCATGTTTCTTTAAAACTCATTGAGCATTGATAAAGTGATGAACTTAGTAGGGCTGGTTCAATGGCTGGACTCGATTATCTTAAAGGTCTCTTCCAACTAAAACCATTCTATGATTCTATGAAAAGTCTACCAGTTAATCTTATCAATTTAAAGTTACATGGAAGTAAATGAACTTGAAGATCTGGATGTTCTAAATTATCCAAATGTGCATTTAGGGGTTTAATATTGCATCTGTAGTTTGTTAGTCTGTAGTTACATGTGAACTTTTTTGCAAGGCCAAACAGTTCCTGCCTTTGTCTTCCTTTCATGGTGGGGCTGTATGGATTAATGTACAGGGCCTTGGAGAAGTGTGTGGGTAGGGCAGCTGCTGCTCGAGCTGTTGTAAGCAGCACTGATGGTGAGCATCTGCCTGTGGTCTCGTTCTCTTTGAATTGCTGTTTTACAAAGTAATTATGAAATGGGTAATCTAATTCTCATCCCTTACACCTTTTTTAAAAAAGTGATCACTGCAGACATAGCAGGATGCATTTGGAATGCCTCACACACTTTTTGTTTAGTGTGCCGCTTTCCTTAGGCTTCTTAAGCAAGATGAATTGTTGAATATATTTGCATGCTGTTGTGCTTCAAATTATGTATTCACAGGGTTTTTTTTGTCTGTACACAACTAGTTGGGTGTAGATACTCATTTTTAATAAGAAAGTGGCAAGTTTCCAAGCTATTGTTTTCTGGTTTTGTTTTTTTTTAAAGTGTCATTTTCCCCAAGGAATTACAAACTAAGATGAGGCAGATTGAGGGCAAGCATGTGGTTACAAACAGCTCCTGAATAATTTCATTTCAGATGCTCAGTGATGACTTTGAAAACTTTGCAGGTAAAACACAAACTTTTCAAGTAAAGCAGAATGCATCAGACCAACAATTCCCTGTGTGTCCATATTCGTTTTGTTTCTTTCCCTTTGTTATTGCATCAGTTGTAAGGAAAGTCTGAAGTTATTCTGATGTTCTACTCGTGCAGAAAACTTTGACAAATTTCAATATATTTCAGTTCTTAAATTTTGCTTATTTTCTTAATTAAAGCTCAGCTCTTATGCAGTGATCTCTCTTGGTTTTGTGAAAGGAGGGTGGCATTTGGAAGGAAGACATAAGAACATGGGATGAGCCCTAATTAGCTTTGAAAGACACTTTGACAAAGTGTATTTCCAAGCTTTAGCCAAGTGGCTTAAGGGTCTGTGGTTTAAATTTATTTTCTGTCTAATTTGGGGTAGAGATTTGGAATTTGGTCTTTTGAATGAACTATTCATAAGTAAACTATCTTAAGTGCCTCCAGTGGAGCTGTTCCACCTTGGATAATGTAGTTAAAACTCTCAGCTAGAGAGTGAGATGCTGGCTCAGAAGAAAGAGCAACATTGATTTTGCCTGTTACAGCTTGCTGATCTACCCTGTGCTTAGACTAGAACATTGCCTATCTTCTGTGGAAGAGCTGGCTTAAACAAAGTTTGTCTTGCAGTCTTTGTCCAGAGTTAGTCAGAAGGCTCCTGACATAGTTAAGGAACAGCCATGTGGCTGTTCAATAGCTCTGTTCCAATGTTTGAGGTAATAGATTTTGTGGCCTCTCTGTCCTAAAGATAACACAGTTTTCTGGATCTCATTTTATACTCCAGACTTCACTGCAGCGTAACCTGTTGCTAAATTGGCAAATCTTTGGCTAAAGTCTTCCTGCAAAGCCATGCAGATCTTGGAGCCATTTCTACCTGTCCCAGCTGTAGCTGGGCCTTCAGGCCAGTGTCAGATGGTGAGATATTCTGCTTCTTAGCACTGACTTCCCAGTCGTAAAGCAGGTAATTCTTTTTGCCTCTTAGCAAATCATGCTCCCCTCCTGGATGTGGTAGTGGCGCTAAAGCAGTATTCATACCTCATCTCATTGCTTCAAAGAACTGGATATACTCACAGCAGAATCAAAGAAATGAATGCTAAAACAGAAGCAAAAGGGTGAAATATATTACACTGATGGCATTATGGCAACATAATGAAGAAACTGAAAGGCACAGAATGAGATCTTATATTTTCCTTAAGTTTAGAAAACCCATTCTTTTGAGCTTTATGGATGTGATGAACATCAATAAGATTGATTAAAAAAGGCTGTAGAATGTTAAAATTATACCATGTTGCTGGCAGCCTCAGTATTATTCTTGCTTACAATGGGCTTTACAGGGGAAAATAATAAATTAATTGTTTTCTTCTCTCTGTTTTACCTTGCCTAAAGCTTGTCAATGACTTCTTTTTAAAGATTGCTGCAATTACCATTTGCATAGTAAAATCTGCTGCTTCAGCGTGGTGGAAACTTTGCCATAAGCCTTGTTTCTTTTGAGCAGTTGGCTCCGCTTACTTACAGCCATGCAACCTGCTGCTATTTGATAGGAGCCATAGGAAAGCAAGGATAGGAAATGGAAACAATGTATGAAGGACAGACCCCTCAGAGGTGGCAATGGCTGGGGAGGGCAAGAGCAGTGGAACTAACGGCTGTTCCCATTATAACCAAAACCAAATCAAAGCCTGTGACTGCCATAGATCATGATGGAGGATGTCTGATTATTTAAGCCTTAAATTCGTATTTACCAGCTGCAAAGAGCTTCCACAGAATGATTTCTCCTTGACTTGACTGCATACCAGAAAAAGGAAATCTGATTTACCTCAAACACATTGGTTCATCCAAATGATAAGGAGAAAGACTGGAGATGTGAGGTTGATTTGAAGCCAAGAGAGGAGGAATGGTCAGGCTATATTTGTGTGTGTTTAACTTAACAATAGAGTTGTACTTCTGGGAGGTGAATATTCACGTGGGGGAAAGGCAAGGGGGATTAAAAAGAGAATTTAATCTTTCTTTAATTTCTCAGTGGAGCTGATGTTTGGGTAATTAAACTGTTTACCTGCATTTTGTGTGCCTGCTGTTACAGCTGGATGTTGTCACCCTCATTTTTTTCCACTCTATAATTTACTGCATTAACAAGTTGTGGAGACTTCACCTGCCTGCAAACACATCCACCCTTGGAATGAAGACAGAGGTTTCTGCACTCTGTGTACAGGTGTTTTAGGGATCTGTTGAAGGAGAAAGATAATTTTGATTCATATAATATGTATATTTTATTAAAATTATTTGTTCTGTATTGTGTCTGGAAAAGTAGGAGGAATTTTTTCTCCTTTTGAATGAAGGAATACTTGGGCAATTGAAGTTCTGTAGGGAAGCCAGCCAAGCTGTTTCTTTGAAATCTGCTCGTACTACTCTGAGTCTCTGACTAGTATAGGTAGCTTAGAGACTAGAAGAGGACCATATGTGGTATTTTCATCATGTATACACTTTATGATTTCCTAAGGCTTACTGGGGTAATATCCTTTCTGGATAGGATGCTGTGTTGTGCTCCTTTCACTGCTTTTTTCATTGCTCAGAGGAAAGGCAGCCAGACCCCAGCTGGGAAGAGCAGTAGCAGAAACAACCAGGCAGGGCCTCCTGCAGCTCAGACAGCATTTTACCATGGTCCTGACTGTTTGCTTGAATATTTCCTTAGGATTTTTTCACTTCATACCACTACCTCTTTCTCCAGTTCGGTTTCACTTAGCCTTTTCTGTTTGGGGTTTGGTTGGTTGTGGGTTTTTTTTTTCATTCCTTTACTTGATCTTTACTAACTCCTCCCTGCACCTGAGAAAAAGAGCTGACGTTTGTCAGAGTCAGTTCATGTATTTTTATTCTTCTTCTTCACAGAATGTCTTCAGGGCAGGAATACTTCACTACCCTGTGTGCATAGCACAGTGGTATCAGTTCACGACTGGCCCTTAAATGTGACTTCATTAACAGTATAATCTATTTTTACCATTGTCTTCATTCTGAATACAGGAAGCAGTCAGTTTGACTTGATAAATCAAGAGAAATATTAACCCTTATTGCTCTGAAAACGCCAACATTCATTTCAAAATCTGCTCTTTTCAAAGGACTTCATTGCTTTCAGCCCCTTTGAAAAGATCACTGAGAGAGATGGGCAGTGGTTCTCCTTTCCTTTTTCTCTAGTAGAAACAGAAATACTCCATTAGCACAGGCACACCACAGGAAATTTTGACTTTTCTGTTTGCATTTTAGTGGTTTTCTTAAAAATTATACACAGAAGCAGATACTAAACCCACTGTGCTGCACTTACTTGCTCCTGATGCTTCATGGGTAATAGTACCAAAAATTGCCAGTGAAATTAAACTTTCAGAAGTAGGCATAAAGAAATGAGATTTCTCCTTAGCTCTGAAACCAAACTTGTGATCATCTGTGGCACCTTTATGAATGGAAGAGCATCTAGAAAGCTAGCAAGCCGGTGTGATGCAGAACTGACCAGTGTAATATTTGCTGATGCTGAACGTAATGTCTTAAATAGATGTGAGTATTTACTGTGTGGTAAATTCCTTGAATAATCCCAGAGGAACAGTAATGCTAAGATGCCGTACCAGCCTCTGCTCCATGCTAAGAAAAGAGAGGAAAAGGGCACAGAACTGTTTATGCAAAACCTGAGAACCAAACCAAAACAAGCTGTCAAATTCACAGTGAATGTCCTGGGCAAAGGCAAGTCTGAGACACCCAAATTCCTTTTCATCTTGATGGGATACAATACTTGCCAGGTGTTTTTCAGATATCTCCGGTAGGCTCTGAATGCTATTCCTAGCAGGACTGCCAGTTCAGCAGCATACAAGAGCCCTAAAATGCTTGAAATGTGAATTAAGAGTTACTGACGCTGTCTGATGTTGATCCTCATTGAAATGTTTTTTTTGTTTGGTTGGTTGTTTTTTTTTTCCTTTGGTATTAACTTTCTGTTATATAAACATGGAAATCTGAGTTCTTTTCTATTAAAAACTTGTATGTATGTTTCATGCTGAGTCAGATTTGATTTCAGCGCTTGGGTACCAAACTCAAATTATGTTTTTGGTCTGTTTCTACCTAAATGTTTGTGGTGTTCTATGCTATTTTTTCCTCTATCAAAAATCTTACTGAAAACACTTCAATTAGTCATTTCAACAGACCTTGCAAAGCAAGAAACAAGAAGAAAGGAAAACTTCTATGGAGTGAATGGTAAACTTTTCAAAAATGAAAAATACTTTTAAATTGCTCTTGACAAAACAAAAGCAAAAATAACCAAACACAAACAGTGTCAGAAACGTGAAGCTGAATCTGTTCTTATTGTTAAGCTAAAAAAGAAAATCACTTCTAGAACCCGTGAGAAAAGCTGTCTTTTCTACAAGATCCAGTTTTAAGCCATCTGTGATTCAACATGGGTGGTGCCATGCTGATTTTATTGCTTTTATTTTAGATGGAGAAGGCAATGATGTATGTAGTTCTTAAACAACGCTGTGGTAACATTGTGCAGAAGATACTAATTAAGGTAAAATGATTCTGGTAGAGATCATGCAGGTACGTAAAAGGGAGTAATCCTGGGGAAACAGAAGTCTTTATGAATACTTATTTAGATTTATTGCATCTACAAAACACATTAGAGCTCTAAAAACCACCATGTCTATAAAACCAAATGAGCAAACAGAAACTGTATAGAAAGGTACTTATGGATGCTGAGGGCCACCTTCCACCCACTTGAAAGAGAGGAAATATGAGGAAAGAATTAGATATTGTTTCATGCCATGGTGGTGCTGACACTCATTTGTTTCAGTCTCAGGAAAGGCTTTTATTCCTTCTTGGATACTATATCAATATTCATCCAAGCTTCTGAAACTCACCTTCAGGACAGGAACCCTTGTTGCAGCAGGCTTGGTTTGTTTTGGGGTTTTTTTGATACTTTAGGGAACCTATTTTGCCTTTATGTTGATGAGGACATTGTTAGGGGGTTGTTCAGCAGCCAATCTGTGCAAAAGCTCACAAGTTCAATTATTTCACCTCCTTTTTAAGAGAGATAATCAAAGCAGTTGGTGAGGAACATGAGGAGCAAGGAGTGCACCAGATTGAGAAGGAAATGAATGAGTGCAGACAGAAGCACAAAAAAACCTTTTTCCTTCAGTCTGTTCAGAGGGAGGGCAGAGTGGGGTTGTAAAATGGCTCATTTGTAACCTCTGTGTGATGGGAAACTCTGACATGGCCTTGTAACCAGAGGGGCTGACCTGGGCTCTCTTATGTCCACATAGTACAGAAGATGTCAGGTATGGAAAAAAGGAAAGGAGAATCCTGGCTTTTGGGTCTAGTTTTTGTAAACAAACTCCTGCTATTGTACAGGAATATAACTACCTATTATAAGCTCTGTTTTCAGTTATCAGAATGTGGGCTACTTTACGTTGGTCATATTCTACAGAGGTGTAAGCATAGACTGTGTTACGTATTTGTGTCAGGGTAAAATCCGAACTCTTGAAGCTCCATAGCTTTTGCCATTTCCATCTGCTCATGGGTTTTAAGGACCAAGAGGACCACTATGATCATCTTATTTGACCTAAAAGCATAGCACAGGCCATAGATTTCACGTAGTAACTCATGGAACCAGCCTTTAACTTTCAGCACAATGACAGCATGAAAAGTACAACAAATTTTGTATCTTCTGCAAGAACTATTGCCAGTTTGAACTACAGTAGGTTGCAGATGAAGTATAAAACTCATCTTCACAAACACTTCCCACCTAACTATACAAAAGCTTTCAAAAACAAACTACTTGTGGCATGCTATGGAATTATTGCAAAAAATAAAAACAAACCTCCCCCTCTCCACCACTTCTTTTAGAATGCCTGTTAGGTTTTTGATAACCCTCATCCAATCAAGGTTTTCTGTTTGTTTTTGGTACCTTAACCCAATCAGACCTCATTTTTTGTGAAATGAAACTATGTAGTTGATTCTTCTAGTTCTGGCAACATCTAAGCTTTGTTCATTTCTGTGTGTGATGGGCTGGGGGGGCTCTATTAGCTACTGTAGAAACTGTATTTGGCAAATATTGTGGATTCTTGGCATTTCTGATCTTATTTCCTCGATAGTGTGTTTTAGTTTTCCTCTTGTTTTGTTTCAGATTACACTTCAGTTCTACACATCTGTTGTGGTTTCATATCTGTTTTGTACGTGGCAGCTATTCAATTTAGGAGAAAACTGACTTCATCTGACTGCTTTGGGTTTTACAGCTCAGCCAGTTACTAGTTCTTTCTAATAACAGAGCCAATTACTATCTTTTCCTAATAACACTGTTATATAGACATTGACAACTACTGCTTTCTGTAATAGCTGTACAATTTAAGTTGCATGTAATTTGTTTTTACTGTGTTATGAAAAATATCACCTTATTTCCCTTACTCCAGACTGTATTATAATACTTAAAACTCAACTTATCAAATACTGGAGTGTTTCAGATGTTTCATACGTTGTTCTCCCAAATAAAGGAGTCCTCTATAGATTTACTGTTCCTTTACCACTCACATGGTTTACCATATTCTATAGTAACTTTGAAGCATTCTGTTTAAACTAATTCCTTTGCATAAATTGCAATCCATGCATATTTAACTATGAGGAAAATAGACAAATGGATCTTTAAAGGAGCAATATGAAGATGGGATGGAACTAGAATGAGTAATAAAAAGCTGTTCTGTTTAATGAACATCTGAGCTTTTAGGGA
>NW_010165957.1:0-106363 GCF_000695765.1 Mesitornis unicolor | reverse complement strand
AAGAATTCTCAGAGCAGGGACGTAAGGTTCAAACCTTTGAGTGGTTTGTGAACTGAATCACTAGGTTGATAAAGACATTCATTGAGGTATTGACCTTTTAAATTTAGAACAAAGATTGAAAACATACTACAATTCTAAAGACTAAGTGAAGAAATCTGTTATAAAATGTCAAAACATGACTTTTCAGCAACTTAAAGCTTTTTTTTTTCCTGCCAGAACAGAAAATTCATCAGAACAACAAAAGAAAAAAAATCTCAGAACTGTTTCCACAAAATGATTAGCAAATCAATATTTATTAAGCATTATTTAAAAATTGATGAGCAGCTCTGGTTGAGATGCTTCAGAAAATGACTCAGACAAGGCACTTAAGCATTAACTAAGAACTTTCTGTCTAGCCTCTCCTCTGACAGTTGGGGAGGAACTGTTTGTGTACCTTAATCTTGGATATTTTCGTACTGTTTTGATACTGTCTGCTACAATGCATGTATAGTTCTTTCTCTAACCAAATAATTTATGTAGTCAGTCACTTAAATACTATAAAATACCAGATGATATCTTTACAGAATCGATGTAATATTGCATGGGGAATTGCTTCAGTCAGAAAGAATTTCTCTTGCAAAGTGAACATGCTAGAGGAATTTGTGATGCCTTTCTTTCTGCGACAGTATATGGCGCTCAATTTAGCATAGGAATCAGCTCATCAAATCACTTAGTAAGGGAGTGCTTATGTGCTGCTGAATAGATGCTTCATCCTCTCGTAGCAAAGCAGAAAGGAATTTCTTGGTTTCCCAGGAGTGTCGCAGCTGATGCCAATGCAACAAGCTTTGCTATTAGGGTGAACGCTCGTCGTGTTCTCTCTCTGTCTCTCTCACACGCATGGAGGAATCATAACAATATGACACGAAATGTTTAGAGCATCTAGTGTCTGGTATGCAATTATTTATTTTTACACTGCGTTCCTACTATGCATTTCAATCATGCTTCAGTATTTTACTGATTCAGAAGTAATGTGTGTCTGAAAAGCTGAAAGCTATAAATTTTATGTTAATTGACAATATAACATCTGAATTTAGAAATACCTGGCATGAATAAAATGTAAAACAGGATGATTACGTGTGATTAAATAGTTGACTTTTATATTGTATATTAGTCATGCCATCATCCAATTAAAAGGATAATGGAAACAATAGTGATTTTTAATTTTTAAACTTGTGTGGGCTGCATTAAGGGGATTATGGAGCTTTATGAAGTAGTTTGCATAATGTAATGATCAAGAATAGAGTCTGAGTCAAAGCTGAGCTGCACATGGTAAATTAGACAACTTTTAATTTCTTCTTCAGATAACTTCAGACTACGAATTTTGAATAGGAATTTTAATGGAAGCGTCTCCAAGTTGTGAAGAGGTTTCCAGAACAAAGTTGTCATTTGTGGACTTTTTCATGAATTCTTTTCAGGCCAGGCTTTTGTTTTGAGTACTGAGGTCAGGGTGGCTGGCTGAGGGCTATGTGCTTTACTAGACCGGACTTTACTCTTTCTTCAGCTGAGGCTGATTTAAATAATTGTGGATACTCTGTGCCAGTAGCTGCCACTATATTTTATCAACTGAAGCCTGCTCTGTGCAATCTGTTGCTTATTACCATTAGTGAGCCTTGTTCTCCTAATTAACCTAATGATCCTCTTCATTTCATCTGATTAACTGCAAAACGGGTAAAAATATAGTACTGTGGCCTCTGATACTATTGGCAAAGGTCAGAGGAGTTGAATGTGGCTGTTTGCCTATGGGACCAAAGAGCATAGGACACAATCCAGTGAAATTTGAAGCGTCATGTGAAAGGTGTTTCATTTCCCCCCACCTCATGCAAAACTGGCAATGGTTAATTCAGTATCTTCAACTTAGTTTTGCTCTTCCCAAAGAGTAGAGTATTTCAGATATTAGGTTGTTATTGCAGTGGAGCTGACATTTTTATAGTAAGGCTTTTTGGTCTTGCTTGTATGAAAGTCTCGGTCCTCACATTAATCTTGTCAAAGGCAAAATGTTTTATATGTTGCATAAAATAGCTGCACATTTGTAGTTTTTAATAATGTTTACACCTTCAGAACTCCTTAAAAGAATCGTTTTATAATCCAACATTTTATGCATCCTTATTGTTCTGTGATTCTTTAAAGTTTGTTTGAATTGACTGACAGTTTTATTCTGAAATTTCCAGATCATCATATTGTGTCACAGGGCTCATAAGTGAAACAGGCTGGCAAAAATAGATCTATACTGGCACATTAATTACCTAGACTAAAGGATCCCAGTGCTCAGTCATGTCACAAAAGAGAGAAACAAGCCTCTTCATTTTTAACAGGATATCCTTTAATGCAACAATAGATTTATAGCTTAGCTGCTCTAAATTCATCACTTGGCGTTTCCATGGTTTAACACAAAGATGATCACACTGGGGATACCTGGCTGTAGGAACATCTGAATTAGAACTCATAGAAGGTGATGATATAAATGATTTCCTGAAGTTGCAAGGGGAACATTTGCAAAAATGTCCTAATGATATGTAAAAGTAATTGAAATGTAAAGCTGTTTTTCCTGATTTCCTATTGCATTTGACAGTCTCTTTCCTCCTTCATTATTATACACGAATATAAGGAATTAAAAAGAGAATAGGGTATCAGTCTGTGTGAATTTTGTCTGAAGCTCAGACTGCAGTGTAGGAATGCTAGGACTAGAAAGAAGATACAAACTCCCTGAGCTCATCTTTACAAACAGATACAAAAATAGACTAATGCCATTTTTCCACAAAGCTCCGTGGGATGGCAGGGTGTGTTTTACAGAAGCTTGGCTTGCAGAGCAGCAATACTGCCTTTCCTCAGCTTCTCTGGGCTCAGCAGTAGTTGACTGCTGTAACTTGGAGGTGGCAAAGGACAGGGAGATGGGGATCAATGTCCTGTATGGCTTGTTCATATCTCAGACTGAAATCTTTTAAGTAGCCATGGTATTTTAAAGCATAAAAGCGAACTATTCAGTGTTATGGGGAGGAAATTGAATGTGCCTGAATGTCGCCTATTTTGGCTATAGAAAGCTGGTGAGAAAAAAGTCTCAAAAAAGAAGTGTTGCCTGAACACACTTAGAACAAACTATACACAATTCGGGTGCACAGAGATCTTGAGTCTGGCTGCAGCGGCTCAGGCAAAGCACACAGTTACTGCAGTGAGTTGACAATATGAACTTGTGTGGATAAATTGGGGAAAATCAGGCAGGTAAGGATATAGTGAGGATGTCAATGGATGCAGCCTTGAGGAGAAGGGAAGGAGCCTGTTTGTCATGCTCTTGCAGGAACATTTTTAAGTTTGTTTCAGACTAGTGATATAGTGGTTGATTCACAGCTCGCTGAACCCTAAGTATTTTTTGGAGGGGTGCAGCTGGCAGCGAGAGGAAAATACTTACATTTGCTTTGTCCTGTGGGCTGTGCTCTGGGTCACCCCAGAGAAGGAGGGAAGGGAAGCTCTGGGAAAGGGAAGTGGGGAGGCACTGGAGGGGTGGTGGTGTCGGACAGGGAGTCTGCTGGAAGCAGAGACTCTGAGCTCCAAGAGGGCCTTGGGTGTCAGCTCTGGTCACAAAGCCAACCTAAAGCAATGCCTGGGGAGGAGCTGTGCTGCAAAGCCAGACAGGAGGGATTTGTCATTCTTCGTGGTGCTGTTGAAGGGGGTTGTTTCTCAGGCTTTTACTTAGTTTGTCTCCCTCAGCAGACCTGAGACTTCTTTATGTTTAAGGACTTATCTTCTACTTCATTATTTTTATATTTTGTAATAAAATGTGGCTTTAGAGACTGCGAACTTTTTCCTGTCTTTTCAGCTGTCTATTTCAAGGAAAGAAGGATAGGAAGAACAATCCACTTCAAAGTTTTAGCTGAGTTATAGCATCAGTCAGCCCTGGAAATGAGCCTCTTTGGCACTGCAGTGGAAGAGAACCAGATACGTGAACTGATATTCCAATATTCATTATTTTTTGAAAATGCATTTGTTTAAAGAGGCTACTTTGGAGCAGCAGTGAAGATTTTGTTTCCAAAAATGGCATTGCCTAGAAGGTTTGTATTAGCTGCCTTTTGAGTGATGGACATCCTGGAAAGTGTGTTTCATTACTGTTGTGATTTGCACTCTGCGTCTTGGCCAGGCACAGGCTCTAGTTTTATACTTTCTCTTTAATCTGGTTCCAGTCTGGCATCCCTTTGCGAGTAAAGAGTTAGGGACATCAGGGCTTCTAGACAATTCTGAGTAGCTGTTGACCTGATTCTCCTCATGCTTGGAAAAAATCAGAAATCACCCAGGACACCAAGAATTTCTTCAAATCAGTGATTTCAAAGTCACGCCAACTTCAAAGTAAATGGAACTTGACCACTTGTACTCACATATTGTCCTGAAAGCTGTATGTATAGCATTTCCCACACAGTGGTCACCCACAACATTCCTCTTTATACCATATAGCCCCATAGTAGGGCAGCAGGTGGTATGTGAGCTGTAGGGGAATTGAGCAGGGTAGGATCTTAGAAACAATCATGTTGGAAGCACAGCAAATGGCTGACTTCCCACAATGAAACATTTGGGTAATCCATTGCCATCTGTCTTTATTTTACAAACCCACTCAATTGGCCAACACATTCAAAATATCACTGCAACTTATTTCTCAAAGAGAATCTTAAAAAAAAAAGCCTGATAAAATTACCTATACATTTTTTCCTATTCAGACTGTAAAAGATTTCTTTACATTCATTTTATCTTACGGCTTTGTAAAACAGCTTTTTCTTGGATTGAAAAATGTACTTCTGTGTGAAGAGTAGATGCATGGTACCTTTCATAAAGGTAGTTTTATTAGATACTCAAACTATGATAATGAACTGGTAAAGCCAAGAAGGCTGAAAGGCAATGACTCAAGACTGTGCCATATTTTTCCGGGGATGGGTGGTCTAGCACTTAGAAGCAGTGATACTGGTGCTTGTGCTCAGCGATCTTGTTCCCTGCCTTGCCTATAAGATGCAATAAATTCTAATGTCTACAGTTACATTATTGGAATGATTGTGCCCCCAATTTATGTGCTTCTTGTGGGGCAAATCCACTATGGATGGCAATAGCAAGTAAATTGACTTGCACAATGGAGCCATCTTCCGCCATCTGCCATTAATTTTTGGCTCACCTGACAGCCTTCTGTCTTAGAGGGTATTTCTGAAGAATTAACAAGGGCAAGGATGATAAAGGAATATACTATTGGAAAATTGGTCATCCTTAAAGTTTCTTGAAAGATGGGCAATTTAAAAAGGTCATTTACTCCAAAGTAAATGTCTTTCCCTTGTTCTTGCTTAGTGCTGTTCTTGCTTACAGCTTGACTGGCTGCTTAGCCTCTCAGTGCACCAATGCATTTTAAAAAAATATTAACTCCTTTGCATCGCATTTCTGATTCTTTTGCTGTAATTGCTTTTGAATGAGAAAGTATTCACTGAAACAAGAGAAAGGCATTTATGTGGTGTAAGTATCTCTGCTGATTAAGGTCCTAGAAAATTCTAATTTCTGTGTCATTCTGAGTTGTATGTTGTCCATACTGGGTGCTGTTTCTCTTTCTCCTCCAATTTCCTAATAAGCCAAGCTCTAACCCTCACGCTTCTAGTTTATTTATTTTTTGTAACCTCGTTTGACACTTGCATGAGGAAATACTCTAAGGAAAGCTGGAGTAGGATCTAAAGGGGAAAACTGACTCGGGGAGTTTCCTGAAAAACCAATTGGTAGTTTTCATATTCGTTTCTTCTCCTGTGTCAGTTATGTGTCCTAGTATAAAACTGTTGTTTTCTTCTCAGGAGTGCTGGCAGCTATTTTTAAATGAGTCTGTGATTATTCATCTGTTTCTTCCAGCCACCTCCCATTAGTTCAATTACACTTACTGTGTGCTTAGATGTAACACTATGGAATGTAAATTACGTCTGTAGTGAATTTAATTTTCTCCATACTCTACCTTAGCGTACAAAGTGGCCATGTCCAGCAGCCTTTCTCAGGCAACACCCTCTCCAATATCAATGTTGGGCCCATTTTAAACTCCATGTTGACTTGTCTTCTAAGGCTTCAAGGGAATTTGTCTGAGCCACATTGACAATGAACCTAACTTTACATTTCTAAGAAGAAGGGGAAGATAACTGATAGCAACCTTGAAAATCCACTGTTCCATGCCTAATGATGATACAGTGTTAAGATCTAATGCCTTTATACGTTCTAGGAATAAGGTGAAGTGCTGAGTGTGTCTCAGGTAATCCTCTCACTTCAGCCGTGTCTGGGATTCATGTCTATATCTTTAGAATTTGCAAGGTGCTGGACATTTAAATATATCACTCCAACACCTTTGAATCCTGCCTTTCTTGAATCTCAGTGGAATACCATTAGAAAAGAAGGGGAACAGTGAACTACGAATAAACTTTGGAAAGTAAGTTTTTCAAAATTATCCCATCTAGAGGAAGAGTGAAGACTTTTTGCAGTAAGGTTTGTTATTACATCTGAAATGGGAAAAAAGCAGAAGTATCTCCACATGGCAGTTTTCCGGTGCTGCACTGATGAGCAACAGCTCTATGAAGAGTGTAGAACTTCACGTGCTGCTTGCCAGAGGTACATGCCAGTGACAATCTCCAGTCTCATGGCTATGAAGCACCATGCATGCTTTTACAGGCCTCTACCTGGCTAGAAGTAGTACATTTTGCGCTATTCAGTAACTTCTGAGCTTGATTATTGTGAACACCAACATCAAACCCAGTTGTGCCATTTGTCAGAGCTGCTTGTGGCTATCTTGGAATGCAGGACATATTCCAGTAAGTAAAAACGAGTACACTTTAAAAACAGACAACCAAACCATCTCCCCCCTCCCTCAAAAAACCCTACCAACCCTAAACCAACAAAACCAAAAAACTTCCCCCCCAAAAAAACCTAAAACCCACCCCAACCCCCCCACCAAACCAAAACCCCAAATCATAGACCTGGTGCAGACTCTAACACTGTTCAAGTATGCAATGAAAAGCTTATTTGGTACATCTCTCTCACTCTAGACAGCTAGGGAAATTAATGCCTTAGCCTGAGGCCTCTGTGTTAATGACCCCTAGCTACGTAGTGATGAAAGGTTTTGTACATCAGCTTGTTCCCTACTGCTGAAATTCTTTGTGGAGCTACATCCTTTTATGCTGAGTTCTTTAAAACTTAAATTTATAAATGTTTCAAACACGGGCATTCTCCTTTTTCATTCCTCTCTCTTTGCATTGAAATGTGATCATATTAGAGTAGATGTTTACTGGGGAGACAGTCTCCTTTTCAGAGTGATATTTATAGAGTCTTAATTGGTCTGGCTAGTGTGCTCTGAAGATTAGGCTACTCCCCATAGATACAAAATTGTAAAGCAGACTTAAAAGAAGGATGATATCATGATTTTTCCAGCTGCCTAGGATTCAGTAAACGTCTTCCTCATCCCTCTGCTTTGCATCTGTTGTGGATCCATAGGAAAAACCTGCCTGCCTCTGACCAATATTTCTGAGAGGGCACTAACTTTACTAAGAAGACCCTAAGCTCATTTGCTTTTCTAGTACAAAGCCCTTGTGTTGACACTAGGGTCTGGCTTCAGAATTTTGCTGTTCCACTTTTCTCTCTGGCTGCTTCTACCCTTTCGATTTTATGGCATTATCTTAACAACCCAGGCCAGGTCCAAGAACAGTGGGGCTGCTGGGTTTGCAAAGAATGCTAGTCAAAATTAGGCATCTAACAGCATCTAACAGCATCTATGCTCCATGTGATTGAAGAAGACAAGCATGCCCTATGGGTTTCTGACAGTGTCTTGGTGTTTGCTTGAAGAAAATATTCTTGGTGTAGATAATTAAGCTCACTGGTTTAAATGAACCATGGCACAAGCACTAGTACAAGTCGTACATGGGGGAAGTTGTCTTATATCCAATTTAAAATCCTTAAGCATGGTAAGAAGATGAATTTAATTCTGTACTAGATTATGCTTGTTCTTAACACCTTTTTAATTGCAGTTACTCCTGTTGGTATGGCCAGTGGTGATTTTAAATGTTTAGTGCTGCTTATTGCACATGGACACAGCTCAATTGATTTTTAAGAGTATTTGTGGGATGCTTTCTAAAGCACTGTAGAAACATTAATTCATTTCTGATTATCAAAGTTGTGCGTTTGAACACCATTTCCTTTGACCCATCAACTACAAGTATATTTGCTTTATTTCTGGGGGAGTATAACAGTGAGAGGAGGGAACTTATGTTAATTCAGTGGAATTGCTGATCACATGCCTTGTTTATTAAGATTGTGGCTAAGTGAACAATATTAAAACTAGGGCTAATGAAGGGGTTTTTCATATCTTTACTTGATAGTCTGCTTTAGTAGCTTAGTTATACTTGGTTTGCTTGCATGAGAATCATATGTTTCTATTCAGACTCCTCAGTCCTAGAAAATACAATATATTGATTTACTGACTGAGGTTAGAGGCTCAAAAACATGCTTTAATAAGGTCGTTTGTTTTTGAATGTTAACAAAATTAACATGATAGGCAAAACAATCAGCAGTTAATCGCTGTTAATACCTCTGCCATTCTTACAGGTGTCATTAATACATGTATTTGGAATAGAGCTCACGTTGTCAAGAATTTCATATTAGTTTAGAAGTGATTGCAGAATTAAAACAAAATGCTGCAGGATTAAATAATTTTAGCATATCTGTATTCAAGCTACAATATTGTATTTTCATCAAGGAAACATGAGAGACTGGATTGATTGCTCTCTGATTTAATGTTTTTTGTAGGACAATGAGTGGAATGAGAGATGGGGTGGGGGAAGTTGTGACTGAAAAATTTCCTGATGATTGCAATACTGTGGTACGGGACTGTAAATAAGAGTCAGTGAATGGCTGGGCAAAACAGCATCACTGTCCTGTGCACACTCAAAGATGGGTATTCATTCCTGCAGCTTTGCCTGCTCCTATGTCACCTTCACTCCAAATTGCTCACTCTCTCTGTGCCAACTCTCTGTGTTGGTTTGATGAATTCTGTCAAGCTCCACCCATCTGTGACAGCAGACAAGACTTCTGTTTTCATATTCCTTCTTTTCTTCATCCACTGGGAATCAAATAATGCTGTTCTTTAAATCTGTGTCATCTCGACAGCTTTAAAATTAATATATCTTTGTGATGGATGCGTGAATTTATATCTTGGTTGTATCAGGCTGCTGGCAGACTCAAGTAGTAATCAGTTTATATTTTGACAAGAGTATGCAGATGCTAGATATTCCATGAAACCTATACTAAATCATGGTTTCTGGAGAACAAGATAGCAGCAACTTCAGCCCATTTCAGCTGCTGACTTCTAGTTCTTTCACTGCTAGGTCTGTTTCCTCTTGCACAGCACAAGAGCCTGGCAGCAGCATCCTTGAGAAACCTGGAAAGAACGCATTGTGTTTCGGGTGTCTTGTGCTTCCTTCCTGCTTCAACTCTCAGGAGTTTGTGCTGTTGCTTAAATTTTAAATAAATAAATAAATAGTTGTCATTTTAATCGCAACTGCATTTGGGGATCTATAAAGAGGTGGTTTTGACATTTTTCACACCTCGATGTTTAATTAAAACATACTTGAAAACAAATAAGGAATTGGGGATGACATTTTACATAAGGTTTTACTTAAGCTCTAATTCCCGATGAGTAGGATTAGAAGGCAGGCTTTATGAAGCTGTGATGTGGGATGTGGATGAAATGTTATACTATTTTATGGCTCTAAGGTGCCTGTAAGAATAATTCATAGCAGAAACTAGAGAATAATCAATATTGTAAGAAAGAACTCTGGACAGTACCATGTAAGTTTAAAAAGTGACAAGTATTGCTAAAATGTTTTAAATGGTTTTCATTTTCAAAGCTAATCTTTACGCACCCCAGTGCTCTGCATGATCAATACCATAAATTAATATGCAAAACTGCCTGAAAAATGACAGATTAATCTATAACACCTGTGAGCTGACAGCATTGTTGCAGCCTACAAGAAGTGTGAGTTTTTCTGGCAGTTCTGTCTGGACATCTCTGTTGCAGTATTAGGGTAATTCTACTCCTAGGGAAAGTACTATGTAATTTGTGACACCATGGATTTCAATTAGGCTCCATCAACATTAAGGTGGTATTTGATGAAAATGAAGGTTTTTAGTGTTGTCCATAGATGTCATATAAAGTGAATCTATCATACTATAATTGGAAGAGAAATGAAGTCTTAAATATTTCAATGTGGCATCTTCGATTATTTTTACTAGAGGATTTTTTCATGCTAATTCATTTGAAAAAGTAAAGTGGGCTTGATTTTTAAAATCTTTTAATAGAGGAAGACTTTCTGAGAAGTTGCATAGAGATGCAAGAGGAGGACAAATCCTTACAGCGGCTCATTCCTCAGCATAGGCCAAAGGATGTTTTGCTTCTAAGTGGTATAAAATGAGAGGCTGCCATGTGGTGATGGCAGCGTTTTAAAAGTAGTGTGTCTAGACAGAGCATAAATTCTGACACTTCTGAAGCAAGAAAAGGCAGTTTTGCTAATCACAGTTAGTTAAGGTTGACAAGATGCCTTCAGCATGTTTTTGGTTTTGGTGTGTTGTCCCCTTTTGCCCCAGATGATTGACTGCAAGGCAAACTTGGCTGATGCTAATACGCACTTAATAAAATAATCATGACAGAATTACCACAACATTGATGTGTACCACTGCCCACATCATGTTCTATGAGTTTTCTAATAATGGCCTTTTATACTGATAAAATTATAAATTATGATGTGAATTAATGAATGTTGAGTCTGTTTTACAGTGCTAAAGCAAACGAGGAGTCTGTTACTATACCTGAGGACAGATCCCTGCCTGATTTTTAAATGGCTTCAAAAATGCTGACATCAGTGGACTGAAATCAGGCAATTCCCATCAATGTCAAGACCAAGTTAAGATGGATAGCTATAAATCTTGATTGTGTACATGGGTCAGAAAAATCCTAACTCTGTTTCCATGAAACCAGGGAAGAGATGCTCTACAAATTGCTAAACTGAAAATCTAGCAAACCAGAAACTTGATCGTAGTTCTTTTTGACAGTTAAAGGGATAAAACAAGACTACTTTTCTCTCTTAAAGGAAAAAATGTTCAATTGCAAAGCAGATTTCCAATAGCCAACACATGGCCAGAGCAAAGCAATGACTGACACAGTGCTGAGATACTTGCTCTGACTTGTCCCTGGATCCTGCTGTACATGTGCCTGAGCTCTACTTGCCACAATAAATACTATTTTAGTGATCTCATCTTTCTTGCCACCAGACATTTCGAAATGCATTAGATCAGTCTCTGAAGTGAGAGGAAGCAGATTGCAGCAACAAACTTAACAGCAAAGTTAGTAGATCTTGTTTTAGATAGGGATCCCTCATGTAGGAATTCTGTCAAATCTAACTGTAATCTTATTTAAAGTCTTCCTCTCATGGAGAATCTACTGATCTCTGGAGTTGAGTGGCCCAATGGCTAAGTGATTTGTCATCAAGTATGCTCAGAAACATTCAGCATTTGACCTGCACTTATTAAAATCTATGAAAACTTGCTTTACTGTTTCTTTTTAAAATGTGCTCTTCAGCTTCAAGAGTTTACCTTATCATAGTCTTGGGGTTTTTTTCTGTTATGTTTCTTTGTGGCTTCATCACTTGTAGCTTGAAATGATGATAGGTTTCTGATTTAGGTCCCCTGCAACAAATACGACAATTAAAAATGAACTTACACTGTTTAATGTCCGTGGACCTTTTCACAGCTGTACATTTTAATCTGTTCTCTTTTGGTAGTCTACATTTTTATATGTATAGTACAGTCAAGGGAACATAACATAGGAAGGGTGAGGGAATGCATTTACCCTGTACTGTCATGTCTGTTGTAATTCAGGAAGCATTATCTTAAAAACCACAGCTGCACATCTGATTTTTTTCATATTGGTCTTCTAGGCCTGATTATTCTTCAATTTATACTAATGTAAATTAACACTAATACTATTAAACTCAGTTGAGCTCTACTAGGATAAAAATGGAGCAGGATAAAAATAAATGGTGTTTAGAAATAACAGAAAAACTAAAATTCTTGTATTTATTTAAAAATAAAATTCTTAGATTTATAATGTGTGTTGGCTTGAAAAAAGGTCCTAGAGATTATAGCAATAGAATTTTATTTTTAAAAAATGCTACCAATTGTTGCCATGTGCAAACATAGAAATGTGGTTTTTATTGGTAACACAATCCAGTATCACTATTTTTAATAATACATGGGGATTCTGTTTATTTTGGAATGTTTCATAATAAGGGATGCTTCATTTGGGCAATCTTTCCCTTCCTGTGCTATATGCAGCTGTGATGCTGTGGATCTCTGTTCAGTGCAGTACTGGGTGATCCAGGCGCTGCAGAGTTCAGCCTGGTGGTTCCTGGGCAGACCCAAGGAGTGGTGCCTGGCTGTACTTCCATATGGATTGAGGAAAATATCTTTCTTTTTTCTACTGCCAGGAATCACCGCAGGCCTACACTTCATTTCTGCATCTCATCGTGTCTGTCTGCCTAATACACTCAGCTGATCCTGTGAGCCAGGCACACCCCTTCTCCTTGTCCCTCCTGTATTCATTTGACTTTCCTTGTATTTGCCTTAGCTTCTAGGATTGCTATATGTGCTTAGGGAAGTATTGAATTTGATTTAGGCTGCAAAGGCAGAGTGGTGCCTAGCCAAAGCTGTCTTTTCTACCTAGCGCTCTGGGTGGGGGATGAGGGGGTTCCTTGCTGTTTTTTCTTCCTTTCCTTACCAGGACTTCTGAGGGCTGATCAAAACAACTTGGAGCTGGTGACTGGGTGATGTTGACTCCTTAATTGGATGCATACAGGTGGATGCATGCACTGAGATGAGCCAAAATTTCATGGACTCTTGTTAGTAGAAAATAAGGCCATTGTACTAACTGCTAGTACAAACTTACAGAGGGTGCTTGGATTCATTTGTGGCTATATGGTGAATATGCTGTAGTTTGATCTTCATACAGTTGATATTTAACATATTTTTTCATGCCTAATGTGTGGTGTGGACTTAATATACTGGAATTGAATTATTGCTGAACTGCTGCTTTTTAGGTGGCTGCAAAATTATTTCTGAAAAACTCTTCAAAAAGTTAGAATTAAGCTCATATTTACTGTCTGAGATGTTCACATTCCAGTGCTGGTTGTTCTGCAGAAAAATGTTTTATTTCCGCTTTTTGGGACTATATATTCTGCATTTATTGGTTCAAACAATAAATAAAATCTAATTTTTATATTTTGTAAAAGTATGTGTACTCACTTGCTGAAAACTAGGTTTGAAACCACGTAAGTGGTCTTTTATTCATGAGGGTTAAAAACTGGCAATCCACAATAGTATTCAAAAGCAATCCAGCTCAGTTGTCATGGAGACAGCCAGGATGTTAGTGATCTGGATTATTACTTAAAAAGCCAAACCACTTCCTTGTGTGCTTCCTCCTTCCTGTTCCCTGATCCTGAGATCCCATCAGGCTCTGAAAGAGAAACATGCTCTTGAAGGTAAATTGCCTTTTTTAACATTTCTTGCCATTGAAGGCATTTTTAAGTCAGGGCGCACATCATGCCTTAGCTCTGAGCCTTGCCTGCCCATGACCTCAGTTGTTTATTCTGTAGGATGCTGTGGATCTTAATCTACGTGTGCATCAGCAGTACCCAAGGGTGCTCAGCACTTTGGCATTTTAGGTTGACCTGTGTTTCCACATGATCCTTCCTTACACACTTGTAGACTTGTATCAGTGGTATAGGTGGGCTTTTGTTTGCACAAAACCCTAAGTCTTTGGGGGTATATTGGGCTTTATGATCAAGGAGTGCATTTTTTCTCCTGACTGTTGCTGGCTGAACTGAGGAATGTGGGATGGGCTTTACTTAATGTGGTAAGGTTAAATGTTTAATGACATTTGTAATTAAGTTGTCATTAGCTCTTATTTTGGTACCCTTAGGCAAACTTAATTTAAAGCCTAAATTATCAAGATTGCTTATGGTTGACAACGAACTGTAGTCTGATATAAAAAACATAAATTAATCACTAGTCCCAAAGTATGACAGATGTTTTCAGTGCATAATAGTGCATGAGGTGCTGACAAGTTTTTTAAAAAAAGAAGCTAGAAACTGGAAGGAGGAAAGACCAAAGCAAACAACCCCTAAAACTTTATGTGTAATTTCTGTCCTTGAAAGATACAATGTAATCTTGCCTTATTTATTCATTCCACTCCACTTTGCCCTCTCTGCCATTATGCAGGCTCCAACAAAGAAGGTGACCCCCAAGTATTCAAAACAAGTCTGGAGTAATGTACTAATAAAAATTCATGTGGTGTTTAAAAAAATAAAAAAGGAAAGCTCAAATCTTTGTTCAAGGTCCATTAAAATGTACAGATCATTCTGCAATACTTTCATTAGCAAGCTCCTTGCTTAAAAAGGCCTGCCTATTGTGTGATGAATCCCCCACAGTATTATTGACTGTCTTGTCCTCTCCAAAGGTAGAAGATAAAAATTAAACAAAAAAAAAAGGTAGTATGGTGGAAGAATGGTAGCAATTAAGTTTCATATGCAGTGTAGGATATGATGTGCATTAGCTTTTGTCAAACTCTGTTTGACCCCGTGTGATTTGGCCATTCAGTATCATTGAAGGGGTCCATAACTCACCCTATGAATAAATGAAAATGCTAGCAAAGGTCTACATTAGTTTACAGTATAATACTGGAGTCCTAAAAAGAACTCTTTTAAGGATACCATGAAGAAGTAAAGGACAACAAAAAATAGAGGTAAATGTGAACTCAAGCACTGGAATAATTTATTATGCCTGAAAACCCTCATGCAAGAAATGATCATTTCAAAGAGGATGTGTACTTTCTAGCAGATCTTTTCTCAGCGTTAGGGACTAAGGGACTAATGTTGCTTAGGAACAACCTGCATATTTAAACACTGTTTTAAACTAAAATACCACAATTCAGTTAATGAATGCCAAGCTCTGAAACACTAATTTCTAGACTACCATCTTGTGTAAAGACTGTCTTGGCTTGCAAGCATATGAAAACACACAAGAGCAAGTTCTCAACTGTTCAGGCAATCTGTAAGTTTATTCCTGTTTTGTTGTCTTCCAGCAAAAGCTTTCCAACTGGTGTCATGCCCTGTGTATTTTATGTACCATGCATTCTTTCAAGGCTATGTAAGTAATTGGGTAAACTGAACTGTCACAGTTTGATTCTGTCTCTCTACAACTCAAGAGTCTCTTCAGATGAAGAAAGTAAGCATTCCTGCCTTTGAATCTGATGATCCTGCGTTTTATTCTTCACATTATTCAAATTCAATGATGAAGAGCTGCACTGTGCTGAGGGAAATGCTGTGACTTCTACTGGAGCATTGGAAGGCTGAGAAGTGGCTGCTTGGTCTGGATGGATGATGAACTGTGAGGATGCATACAACCATGGGTATGCCTTTGGTGTAGCACCTTGAGACTATAGGGCAGAGATCTTCTGTGTCATGTAAAACCTGTTCAGTAGGTAAATTGCAAGTATTTTAATAACGTTTCTGATAATTTTCCCAGGGAAGACTGTAGGGAACTGCTCCAACTTCGCAGTAACATGGATCTCTATGGATGCTGTTGCACCCATATCAGAAGATAGCAAGATGGAATGCTGCAGATGATGCAACTACTTGGCCCATAATATCATCCTCCTCAAACAGTCTGTGCCTGATGTTGTATTATGTTTCTCACTGAAAAAAGTGTCTTCTCGGAGCTAATTAGGTCTGCAGCACGTCTTGCCTAATCTATTCAGTTCTCTTCCATGTCAGAACTGAAAAAGATCTTTGCATCTATGAGAAGGGGTTTCAGTTTTCAGTCGGTTTTGTCTGAATGCACAAATACCTTATCAGCTCATTTCTTTTTCTGTGTTCTATTGAAGGTTTTCTAATTATTCAATAAATGTATTAAATAAGAAAAGAAGTTAAATCTAGAAGATAAAGGGCTTAGAATCAGCTCAAAGAAAAACAGTCACTTGTGATAAACATAAGGTAGTTTGTAATTGATCACAATATTGAAGAATTTTACCTCCATTAGCTTTATGGTCTGCTATTACACGCTTTCCAGTCTTCAGTAAAACTAGATCCATGTGACCCTTTTGTAAATAAGGTCGGTCGGGATGCTTTGAAGTTTACCAAGATGATGAGGACGTTTTTTTCCCCAAGTATTGTTCTGCAGCCCTACCCATACATTTTGCTGGGAAGTTAAGTCTCTGCTTCTTTTGCAATGACAGGAGATGATCCAGACTCTTTGGCCTCACCTTACATAAAGGAAGTGCTTAGTAGAATTTGATGTGCTCTGTGTCTTAAGGTGAACACGAGAGAGCTTTGTAGTAGATGAAATTTGAGATCTGGCCAGGTTTTGGTAAATCCATGAATATGAGATTAAAGGACATGGTTCACCTAAAATGCAGATGGAAGTTTACTTTTGGATTGCATTTTTGTATGTGTAGCAATGGGCTTTCTTTTCCTCTTTCTATTCTTGCCTTTGTGGCTGCATTTATGCTTCCTGCTTACAATGACTACAGGTTTCAAACATCATACTTAGTGCTTATTGCTATTATCCATCAATACAGTGGCACACAATTCCACTGATTTTAATATAATTGAAGTAAATTAATTTTAATAACTAAAACCTGAACATTAGCATTAGTTGAAATGGGAATAAAATTGCTCTCATCTCACGTTTAAATTACGACTTCTTTTCATAAATTTTAAAACAGCTGACTCCGAATTCCTACCTGCGTTTTGGGGAAAAAAAATTATTACCACTATTTTTTAACAGGGACTCATGCTGAATTCTATCAGGGGCTGTTGTTACGCTAAAGATAAAGTGCAACAAAAAGGCTGACGGCTGCATCAGGACCATACAGTAGAGAACATTACAGCATAATTTCCTAATACATAACTGTGCATCACCAAAGGGTGGAACAGAGATTTATATTTTTAAATGGTTTGAATGGATTGAACTGAAAAGAAAAATCAAAGCTTTGACTCATTGAAATGAATTGATTTTATGTCAGGTTTTGTGGAATTACGTGTTTTATTGTTCTTCCATAAAAGTCTCAAACTGATGCTGGAAGAATTTTGACCTTAGTTCCAACTTTTCCTAGTGGACTTGTTCTGCTGATTTTGCTTGAAATTATTTCTTCTTTAGTGGAGGGTGACCATTTTCCTAATATTTTATAATGAAAAATAATAACACTAAAAACGGTCTCATTTTGGTCCGATCCTTGCTGAGTCTCATAGCAACCTGATGTTCCTGTAATCAGCAGTGATTCACAATTCTGAGGCTCGTACCATATACAAAAATAAAGTAGTGTTCAGTTTGTCTCTTAATTCCAGTATAAAGAAAAACTGTTGAATTTTTTCAACTATCTTTAGATTTCATTGCCCCAGTTCTGTATCAATATAGGAACCCTCTAAGGATTTCAGAGCTTTGGAGAACCCCATTGCATTCCTGGTCTGTGAAGGGGTCACAGGGGTCAGGGTTGCTATCCATCCATGTTTACAGATTTGGAAACTGAAGGCAAGAAAACTCGTGGCTTAGTTGAATCCAGCTTTTCTTACGCAGGCAAACTGGCTTGTTTGGCTGTGTTGAAGTGTGTGTAACTTGTCCTTTTATAATGGGGAAAAATGTTTCTGCACGACCCTGCTTCTCCTCTGCTGTTCAGTATTTCACTCCTGTGCTATGTTCATGGCTCTGACCTGGAAGGCAAGTCTCTATCTGCAACAAAAAGCTTTATGTCTGGCTGCTTTTATTGATTTGGAAAGTTGCAGTGGGTGCCCTTCTAGAAAAATGCATTTGGTGGATTTACTCTAGTTTCATCCTATCATGACCTGGTTGATTAAGCAGGTGATACTCCAGACTTTTACCTGTAGTAAAGAGCTATAGCCTGAGTAGCTGTAGCCCAAGTGAGGAGTCCTTTGAGGGTTGTGTTTTGATTGCAAGAATACCCTGCTCTGGCAGCACACATTACACAGGCAGCACTTGTACTCCAAGTTTGGGGGACCCTACTGAATTTTATGTTGTAGTCAATTTGGAGAAATGCTTTCCTGTTTCTGTCTTTCAATAACTTTTCTACAAGTAACTTAATCTTTCCACTTACAAAATTGTTTGCAGAAAGCAAGAAATGCAAATCAACTTTGTTGATGCAGACTGGCTTTTAATTTGAATTAATGCTTGAAAATACTGGTGTGTTTTATCTCTGCTCAACCTAACTGAGCCATGTTGGATTTATTTTTTTCTTCTCTGCTTTCCTTTAGTGTAAAGGGCACACAAACTTAACTGAATGGTGGCAGAGGGGATTGTGTTGGAGCAGGTGATGCTTGGAGTGAGGATTAGAATCCCTGAATATGAGAACTGCATTAACATTAAAATTTAATGGTTGATGTGTGTGTGTGCACGAAGGGAATAGACTGACTTCTTAATTTGGGATAGTGAATGCTGTTAACTTTCTTCATGTTTATGAAAATTAAACTTTAATTATGAGGCATTTGTTTTGAAGTTAATTTCTTTCTCTTGCCTTTGTGCTCAGGTTGAGAACTGGAAACTGAGATTACGTAAATTGTTTAATTTAATTAGTAGTCTCATGGTAAATGTTCTGCAGAGCACTAGTGACTGACCCGTGCCCTGACATTATTGAACTATAAAGCAAATACCCATGAGAAGAAAGTATGGCGAATTAGCAAATTTTCTTGTAAAAGCTGAAAATTGAACTCTCTTCTCACATAACTGTGTCTATGCAAATCCTTGTGCTACTGTAACTGAGAATCTATTACTTGAGGAGGTGAAAACCAGTTTATGTCAAACTCCTCATTGAACCGGCAGGATGTTAGTTAACCCTCTGTTTTTGCTTTCTCCCTCCCAGTGCTTTCCATCCTAATCCTTTGCATGACAGAGCCATTCCTCTGAACTCCTGAGATGAACGGAGTGCTTTGCATGATGTGTTACTGCAACGCCAGGTAACTGGAAAAGGGAGCCAGGTATAGCCACCGCCTGGTCTGTGGCAGTAGCTGTTGACTTAAAGGAGCATTTTTGCAAATGGGGATTTGCCACTCTGAGCACAGATTTCCGGGTCTGTATCCTCTTCTAGTGTTAGGATTCAGATTTGAAAAGCTGCAATTCAAAACTGCATCAGCTTTCTACACACAAAATACCTTGAGGAACATCGCTTCAGAGTGTATTTGCTCTAACAGGCTGAGAAGCGGACGGTAGAGCTGCACTCTGAGACCTTCTTCTAAGGTTTAGCTTAGCTGGATTTCAAACTTTTTTATTCCAAAGGGTGGGTAAGAAAAGAGCTCTTATGACTGTCTTAGAATAACTATAACTATTTGAGATACAGGCAGAATTTTGTGGGTGGTAATGAGAATTTAAGCCACTTCAACATAGTATCAATACATTACCATCATTTATTCTTTTATCTTTTAAACATAAACTCTGTATGTGTAGCCTAAGAGAAATCAATACCAAATTGAAATTTTAATGTGGATCAAACTGGAATTACAGTTACTTTAGGTAATTTATCTTTAAGGATCTGTTGCTAATATTAATTTCTTTAATTTCGTGAAGAAGTTATTAGAAGCTGTAAAGGAAATGTAATCTTTTTTAGATAAAGAGTACTAGAGCTTTATGTGTGAATATTTGATGCTTTTAGAAGGTTTCTAATGCTGTCATCTATCTAGGAAAACCAAGCCATCTGCCGCATTGATTATGGCAAAAACCTGCGATAATTTAGTTTCCTAAAATGATTAGAGTTTAATGAATTGTTGTCCATATTGAAAGCTGAATGTTAAAGAGCAGAAAGCATGTCGCTGTTTACTAGCATTTAACGGGCTGGATTTTTTAAATCCAGGCTTGTTTTACTTCTCTGATGACAGCAATTGTTTGGCATTTGGGTTTTGGTTTGTTTGTTTGTGTGCCTTTGAGAATTTTGAGTACCTCAGAGATATCCTCCTATCTCTTTCAAGGCTCCTGCCATGCTGGAGATAACAGTGCTGATGGGTGGACTAAGGAAGAAGTGTCTTAATGGCACATGAAATGAAAGTAAAAAACACAGCGACATTGCTGCATAATCTCTCACAATCGTTTTTACAGATCTAATTGCATATTTTTTTAAAACTTTGAAACCATAATCTCTGACTCTTTATATATCTTAGATTTCATTATGAAAGTGTGTCATGATATAATTTAAAGACTTTCCAGCTTCTTAGAAAGTGATGTTTGAGTTACCCCTTCTCTAAAAGTATGGTTTCTAAAGACATTGCCTTTTACTTATTTACATCAAATTCTTCATTGCATCATCAAAAAGCAAAATGTGTATTACAGCTTGAAAGGAGCCTGCAATCACTGATCAGACAGGGGAATGAAACAGGGCTTTAGAACAGCTTTGCCAAGGAGGTGGAATGAGACTTCTCAGAATTATCATCAGGTGCCAGCTTCATCTTGCTCTGAATTATTCAAAGCAGCAGGACTGTTGTTTCATTAAAAAAATATATCTGCTTTTAAAGTAAGAGATTGTTAATTAAATGAAGTTTGCTGCCAAATATTGATAGTATTTGAAGTGCAAAGTCAGGACTTGTCAAACAGCTCGGTGTGCTATTTCTGGATCCTGAAGACCTTCTGCCAAGCGGGACAGACCGTGGCAGTGCCTGCTTCCTGCAGGCTGGTTGGGCTTGGAGCTGCGCTCTGGCTGGGAGGTTAAAGGTAATTCAATCCATTCAATCGTTCAATCCATTGACTTCAATCTGCATCTGCTGAGACCACTGCTGCTGGAGAGTGAAGGACACCACCTGGCTCCATGACTAGAAGTCAGCTCATTTCACATCTCTGCTTCTCTGGGTTGCTAATGGAAATGCTGCCATTTACCTACAGGAGCTCCTGTGCCGCTATACCACAATTGTCACGTAAAAATGGTAGGGAACTGAACAGGCCTGTCTGTGTGTGGGAATCGCCCTGTACCAGACTGGGACATTAGTTGGCTCTTTCAACTAGATTAGAAACCAGAGTTAACAAACCTCCCCAAAGCAAACAGCTGAGGTAATGATCACGATTTACAATCCGGATTCCTAGGACTTCAGGGAAAAACAGGACAGGAGGGGAGAAAAATGGCTGAGGGCAGGAGTTGGCAGTTGTCTAGGCAAGCTTTAACTTTATATGGCTTATCCAATTAATCCCTGTGACTCCTTGGCTCTTCTGCAATACCTGGCAGGTGGACTTAATGTACTGAACAGCCCAGGAGCAAAGCAGAGAGAGCTGGTGGTAGTAAGAGTGTAAAACAGCTCCCAGCAGAGTGGGGAACTGGAGACAATATCATCTCCTCAACATGCTGCAGTTGTATAGCCTCAAACAGTATGCTTCTGGAGCACACTGCACAGTAACTGAACTGAAACCCTTAAGCAAACCAGGCAGAAAATATAAATTAGCTAAGAAGGCACGTATATCTGAAAAATCAATTTAAATCCTGCAAGGCCTTTGCCAACAGGACCACGCTCACAGACTTTTTTAGATCCAACAGAAATGTTAGACACAAATGTATTTTTAAGTACTAGTACTAAATAAAAAACCTCTGAACCAGTGATCTGGAGTCTGCAAAATTATCCTCAATCTCAGTAAGACACAATAGAAAAGTTCATAACTGAGCAGTATAAATGGATGTGAGTTGATTACCATTTCAACCCCTTTGGAAATCAAGTTCTGCAAGCCTTCACATAGTATGGCAAGATAAAATTACATCTTTGCTAATGTTTTGCATTAGCTGCTACCTGCACTATTGCTGAAAGCATTTATGCCTTTTGAGTATGGTATAATTCAAGGCATAAGGGAGAGGAATGCTGGGAGTTACAGGACATCCCTGTCTTTATGCACGGTGCAGTGAGGAGTGTTTGCTCCCTCGTCTCTTGGCAAATGCAGTGAAAATCATTGCAATGGTTATTAATCATTGAAAATCAGACATGCCCCAAGCAAAAGTTTAGCGGAATGCAGAGCTCGCTTTATCAGTTTTAAACTCTGATGTCTGTTTTCAAAGTTCCAGTAAATTGCTCTTTAAGTTGGTATTTGTACACAGACATAGCACAAGCTAATAACTGCAGCGGGATGGGTTGGAAGGAAGGGATTTCCAGGGATGGCACGGAGGAAGCTGTCCATAGCCCTCAGGCTTGTGCTCGGTGTTCACTGAGCTCCCGTCAGCCACTGTATGGGTAGCATGTACTGCGTGTTCTGTCCTTATTCAAACACTCGTCTAATTAGGACCTGACCTTTCTTGTTACTTTTGCACATTTCTGGGTGAGTTCAGTTATTAGACTTGGCTTATGAAGTTTATTAGCATGCAGGGAGAGAAACTGTCACCCTGGAGAAGAGGTGTCTGATGCTGATATTGCAAAAAAGTCTTCCATTATGAAAGCAAATGGAGTAATGGAAGAAAATATACCAAGGTGACAGTTTCCATTACTACATATTATGTGAACTAACTTACAGCTATAAAATTAAAGGTTTCCTTTCTAAGCACTTCTGCACAAGTACCATTTTTGCTCAGTTTCCTAATCTTTCAGTATGCGGCATCCTGTTTCACACGATAGCATTGTGAGAGATTACCGAGTGACACTGTAATGGTTATGGAAGCTGAGCAATCAGCAGAGGATGACACCTTCCAATTCTGTGGACAGAAAGTCCTCACCCACACTAATGACAAAAAGAGAGGAGAAAAAAAAAAGTTTCTAACAGTAAGACTTTGAGATTCTAAATAAAAAAGTTTAGAATGGACTTAATATTGAGCTTTTCATTGTGTAAAGATGGGAGGTGAAAATACAATGAACTCCAGCAATCCACCAGGAATAATAGGAAATAAAACAAGTACCAAGTTGCACTTTTCTGATTTGAATAATATTTTGATTTCCCACTTGCATTTCACACCCACCTTCACATTAATTGCTAATATTTACTGATCCAGATCCTTCAGAAAATCTCTAACAAACGTTTTATAAAACCCCTACAATTTCTGCTTGTACTGATTTGTTGCCCTTGATGGTTGTTCTCCATGAATTAAAGTGAATACCTGGTTATGTGGAATCTCAGTTCAAATATAGGTGATCAGAAGTTTCCATACTTAGATTGAGGCACTCCAGTGCCTATCCAAAGTGAGACTCAGGGAGCCAGTTAGCAATAGGAAGTGGTAGGTGTCTGGAAGTATCAAATAATACCATCTTTGCAAAAGCTATTGAAAATTAGGCAATTGTTGAAGTAAAATATTGGCCAGAATAGAAAATCTGGGCCTCTGTTTCTCCAAAAAGTGGCTTTGGGAACATCAGAAGACTTTGTAGATAATTATTTTTAGTAAGAAGGAAACAGACATTTATGGAAAGCGTACTTATCAAACTTTTTAACTGGTTCATCCTTTATTTTAGATCTCAGGAGGACTTAGATTTTGAGATCCTAAAAGCAAAGGAAGTGCAATTATGACAATGGTGAACACTGACATTATGATGATATAGTATTCACACTGCAAGAAAGGCACTTATTCCTCGGAGGCTTTCACTGAAACTTAGTGAACAGTTTTAAATGACAAACTATTGAAATGTGATAATCCCACATATATGAAAGCCTTGTCTATCTTTTTCTGTTTTTAACTGTTCAGGCAGGATTCGAGGGATAGCAGATGGATGGTTATAGAAGGAAGATAGCCTTTCCCTAGACTTTGCTGATAATTTAATACGAGTCTTAAAACTCAGACTTGAAGCTGTGTGCTCTTACATGGGTCTCTTCGATCTTCTTTTTGATATCCATCCAACATTTGAATTTCATGCACAACAGTACATGCCAGCAACAAACAGCTGTAAAAATGTCATTACATTATATTATCAACTCTCTTTTGAGAAGCTGTTTTATTTATGGTATTTTATAAGCTGTTATTTCAAGAGAATGACAGTAATGCTGCAATAGGATTGTCTGATCTGTACCGCCTCCTTGGCATGGCAGTGAAGGAGATGGGATTTCACTGCTTGTCTTCATGTCTCCTATTAACAGTGAGTAATACTATGCAGCATGGTGCCAAGAGGGCAACCGTGCTGTCCCCAGACACCCTTCACTGGTCAAGAGTCTGCAGCAGAATGCTATCTGCACTCTTTATACTCAGCTTTATAGGGTTTTTTAGCTTCATATGGCCATTTTATGCCAGCTGAACAAATAAACAAATTGTTCAGAGGACTCCACTGTTCCCTGCTGCCAAGCTGGAATGGTGCCAGAGTCGATCCAAAGAACTGCCTCGGCATCCTGCTGTGCATTAAATTGAGGGGAAAGTGTGTGCTCCTCAGGTGGCAAGCAAGAGAGGTGGGCAAGAAATGGAAAGGCAAGGAAAGGCAGGCAGAGATCCCCTCATACTCCTCTGAGTAGCCCAGTCTCTTCCCTTGTATCTTGCTCAGTTTGTGGTACCCTCTCATGTCTCACCTTGACCAGGCTTGTTCAAGGGGATGAGAGGGGTTCATGTTTCCCTTGTCCATAACAGATCACATTCTATTCCTCTAGAAAAATAAGGCACATGTTCTTCATACTTCCAAGCAGCTGAACATGAATACAAATAATGTATACCAATTCATCTTAAATGTTGTATAAAATATTCCAGGTGAATTTTTTTAATTATTTTTTTTTAACTGCCAGATGAATTTTTTTATTGTATTTGGTGCAGTTTTCAAGAAGTAGCCACTGATCCAATTCAATATTAATTCTGATTTTAGTGATTCTGTCTGGCTACTTTTATCTAAAATCTTCTGGTTTAGCCAACCTTGCAGGAACATGTATTACTGAAGGTTAACAAGCATAAAAATGTAGTGCTCTCGCCTTCTTTCTTCTCTTCCAATTAATATGTGACACACCTGGAATTGCTAATATAACTGAAATAATATCTGATGCTGCAAAGATACTTGAGAAAATCCTGTGCCCTGGTTAGACACTGTTTCTGGGAATATGTGGGTCATGGTAAAAAGCATCCCAGCTTTAATAACACTTAAAAAAC
Organism: Mesitornis unicolor; assembly: GCF_000695765.1. NCBI lineage: Eukaryota > Metazoa > Chordata > Aves > Mesitornithiformes > Mesitornithidae > Mesitornis > Mesitornis unicolor. The sequence goes on along the minus strand of NW_010165957.1, from coordinate 81,231 downwards.
AGCTGTAAAGGGCAATAATTGTACTGTTGCTTTGCTGTCTGATCTGGTAAGGCAATGAATAGGATGTGTCTCCATCTGTGCTTTGGTGACAGAAGAGATGAGAGCTGCAGGTGCTGGTTGCAAAGGCCAGCACTTGAGCTGTGGAGTGCAGATCCGAACAGCCATAGCACAGTCCCAAGCATGGGCTTGCGGTACGAGCTCTAATGAGCGCTTGTTGCTCAACCTAACAAAGTGATGGTTATTAGCTGGTGTTAAGTGTAGAGAGTCTTTATATGGGAAGGCAGAATTGGAACAGCCAGTTACAATGAAGGTGAGGAGTTTTTTTGAGATTTTGTTTTTCTTTCAGGTAACTGTACTCAAGGGAGTTTTGACTTTTCTTTGAAATTTGGAAGTGTCTGTTCCTCACATAAAAATAATTAAAAAACCTGAACATACTCTTTTGTATTAAAAAGAAAACTAGCCCATCCTATGGGAATAACCCTTTTTCGTTTTTGTTTATGCATAAATAGGCAAAACACTGTGAACAATGGCTGAGCATGATATATTTTGTTTCAAGAGATCTGGAGTGCCCACAGCTATACTTGACTTCAGCAGAAATTCTGTGTGTTCACTTCTTCTGAAAATTAGACCCTTTGTTCTTTTCCTAGAGCAATGACAATCTGTGTCTCAAAGGTAAAATCACACCGTACCATAAGCTGTGATTGTAACAATATGCTTGTGTTTTTGCAAAGAAGTTTGCAAGTAAAAAGAAGAAAAAATAAGGGAAGAAGAATTGAATTTTTAAAAACTGGTTTTGATTTAACATCTCCTTCAAGATTTTAAAATCTTAAGTTATTTTTTCTTTTCCTGTCAGTATTCCTAAGGGGACTTCTCTCACGCTTTTCTGTCCTAATAGAGCTGGAGTAAAAAATCCATTGCTATTGCATTTTGTGATTAGAAAGCACGCAAACTGCTTCATGGAGCAAAGCTGCAGGAAATGGGAAACAGGCACTTCTCTTCCTTTTCAGCTACTTTTCCTTGTTCTTACTTGTTATTGTTTTATAATTTAAGAAGAGGAAGACAAAATCAAGCCTGATGCCAGATCTCACAAACATAAATTTAGGCATCTAAATAAATGCTTTGATTTTTCAGTTGTTCACACATTTTTTGGGGAAGGTTTTCAATGTCTCTAAAAACCAGTTGCATTTGTTTAGGTGTCTACTGTTTGGACGAGGAGTAGATATTTTCCTCAAAGATGTTAAGCTACGTATTCACAATCACATTTTCACAGTGAACACTGTTCTCTGTGCATACATACAGAAACACATCTGTTCACAAGGAATTATTTCTTGGAAAGCAACATTCATCCTCTGAGTCCTACCGACCTCTAAAACTCCCCCTAGGTATCCTTTTCTGTTAGCTGTTGGATGGCAAAATTGCCTTTTGTGCTATCATTTTGTGATAAGAAAGGTGGTGTTTGTATCACATTTTAAATACGTAGAGGTGAGAGGACCAAATCAATGCATGTTTCAAACTATCTCTTGGTTTATCTATAAGACCTGTGCCTATGTTTCAGCTTCTTATCTTCTCTGAGAATTTCTGTCTCCAGTATTGACTGGGTTTTCCTGATCTCTGTGTGCTTAAAGTACAAATACCTGTTAATTAACTAATAATTGCATACTTAGATTTCTTGTTGTCAATCTAAGGCGATGCTGTAGGAGATCATTTGGTGTTTCTTGAATTCATTCCAGTCATAAAGTGACAGTTTCAAAATTGGAAGCAGAGCACAGACTGAAACCCGTGCGAAGGACAGAACCCAGAATTTGGCAGGATCTGTAGCACTGGGAAGGTCACCAAAATAGGTAATTCTGCTAGTGCCCAAATAGGGTACTGGACCACTGTGTGATGTCTTAATGGATGTGTTGCAATTACTCTTACAACAGTAGAATTCAATAATTTTATGAAATCCTTCACATTGGTTACAAACAATAATTACGGTTGCTAAAATAGTGTAATTAGTGGCATTTAGTTGAACTTTAATGGTTTTCTCAATATGAGACTTGGTCTTTACTATTTTCTATGGTAAATTTAATGGCTTTTTAATGGTAATCTGCAACATAAATGAATTGAACATTTCAGCAAAGGTCTGGTAGAATGAATGAAATTTCAGAATAATCCACGTGGTATATTAATTGCTTGATGATTGCATTACACTGAATGGCAAAGTGGATGGTATTCAAAGGAATAAGCTGAAAATATTCTTCCTACTCCAAGATGGCATGTCAATTTAAGTTTTAAAGGCTTTCTAATTTAAATAATTATCTGTGTTAAATTTCAGTGTCTATTGTCTTATAAAATCAAAGTAACGGACTTAATGGCAGAGAACATATTTGAAAACGTCTTTGTTGGAGCTGGCTGAAAATGGTAACAATCATTTTTTTAACACAAATAGCAATTTCATAAATTAAAAATGCTTTCAGAAAGCATGTTGATTTTTAAGCTTAGTAAAATCAAAATAATACCTTTAGAATTTTTTGCTTTCATTTTATGTTTTTTTTTGTGATTATCCAAGAAATTGTTCAGTTGACTTCTTAAATCTGGTTCAGGTTTTCCATACTGATTTGATACTTCTAAATGACTGGATTACTTCTGGAATACAAATTTTATTTTATGACTAAGTCTAATCTTATTAATCAAAGTAGTTCAGTCTTTTTATTTTGCTGTTTGGTGAATTAGTCTATTTGACTAGAATTCAGGAGTGTGAGTTTTGAGTATTACATTTGAAAAATAAGCAAACTTCATTGCAGGTTCAGATCATTGCTTAGTTGTGTTTTATGATTTTTTTTTAATATGGTAAGTGAAAGAAATTACTTTTCACTAGCTTTATTTAAAGAAAAAAAACCTGGGTTTTTCATGCCTGTTACAGCAAATGGGTTTATTAGCAAAAAAAATAAAGCAAAGAACTTAAAGCAAATATTTGCCATTTTCTGGGGAGAAACATGTTAATTGTGAAAGTAAAGGTATTCATGCTAGAAACCTGATTGAAGTGTTATATTGATGCAGTCGTGATAGAGCTCATAATCATGATTGTGCACTGCATCACAGGGGATGAAAAAAAGCACCGTAGGTTTTGTTGAATTGTGTAAAATATCAAAAAGGAGAAATCACTAAGAACTGAAGTGAGATAAAGGTGTTCTTGGAGCCAAAGCAGAAGCAGCTTTTATTGTTCTTGGAGAACTACTTGCATAGAGATGACTTTACAAGTCAATCCAGGCTGCTTTATAGTCCTTCACTGATGCAATTGATAAGCAGTAAATTTAAGTAATTAAAGTTCTCAAGATCTGTAGGAGTTGCTGTCTTGCAGATAACAGAGATACAACCCTTGCATAGGGTTGTTTTGTTATTGCAGGACAGCACAGAAGCATTATCACGACTGGCCATGCAGCTACCACACTCTGTAGTTCAGGTACTCGGTATGTTGTTCCTATTGGAGTTGCCCATTAAATTTTGTCTCCAAGCTCTGACATTTCTTCTGCTTGTAGGATTAATGGGTTTCCCCTTGTTTCTGTCAGTGCTGCCACTGATCTGGTTTTTAAGACGTCACTTTTCCTTAGACATAGGAACCTCAAAATCTTGTTTCTAACAAGCGATCATTACATCCTAAAACAATTGTGAAGTGCTTGCTGCAGGCTGTGTGGGACTGTGCAAATCTAGTAGGATCCCCAAATCTGGTATGCTAATCTGGTATAACCCCGAAGTTTTAAATATCCATCTGCTACATATTTTAAAATGCCTAACAATGAGTTATGGGGCTTATTTTTCTTTCCTGTCTGACGTTTGACTACTACCAATTAAATTAAGCCAATGATTTATGTCAGTTTTCTTTCCTTCAGTCCTTGAAGGAAGATATGCATTATGTTTTTGGCCCAGAAAAAAGTTCAGAACGCAACCCTTTGGCTGGGTGAGCACTATTATTAGTTCATGCTACTTCAGCTGATGATATTACCAATGTATTTCTGGTGTAGAAGCTTTTTCTAGGCTACAATTAATAAAAAAAATATTGAGTATCACAAACTGATGAGGATGAAGTCGTACAAGTGGTAGGCAGATGTTCACCAGTGTCTCCTTTGTTGTCTTTTCTCTTTTTCTTTTCTTTCTTTCTTTCCTTCCATTTTGCTATAATTTGAAGCAACTTTTAAACATTGCCTTATGAAACTCAGTTCTGTCACTTCATGTGATGATGCTTGAACTTTTTAGATGATTTCAGGTCTGTGGAGCTTGTGCCTAGTGAGACTTGTGTGGAATTTTGGGCTCATGTAGTCTTTGCAGAGCAAAGCCAGTATTAAAACAAAGCTGCCAAGCTTTAGTCAGTTGTACTGCTTTGTTGTGAACTTCATTTGGGCAACCCTGAAAGATGATGCCTGTAAAGGGAAAAGATAGCACCCAAGCAGCAAAAGAAAACTTGTCACTGAAACAACAAATATGTTGTAACAATCATATATGTCGCTCGGTAATTCTTTGCAAGGGCTTGAAACCAATTTTCCTTCCATTTATCCTATTTACTTACCCTCTTGCACTGTGCCTCATCACTGCAGCATCAAACACAAAACAAAGTTAATCAGCAAGGGATTTGCCTTTTTTTATGAATGAAAATGAAATGATGAATCTTAGTAAATTTCCCCCTCTCCTAATTATGATAATTGGAATCTAAAAACCATGAAAGCATAGCTGGCATTTGAAAGCTGTAGTTGAATTGTGCTACTTCCCCCCCCTCCCCACCTCTATGTTCGTTCTTACAGTAGATCAGTCTAGATTTCCATGTTCATGCGCACTCAGCTTTAGATTTGGACGTTGGTTGAGAACTTATTAACTATTTTTAGGTTCGTGTTGATAACTGCATGATCCAAGACCTAAGTAAAGGGTTTTGTGTACCACTCTTCTTAATAGGATCAGACTAGGTAGACATGCAAGGTAATTTATCTTCTTTTTATCTATAAGAAAAGCAAGTTGCCCTTGATAGTAATGATCAGGTTCTCAGTGTTTCAACATCATTAGAATTACCTTATTTGTTGTTTTAATGGGAGTGCCGGTGTTACAGCATATTTTGGTTTTGCTGCTGGACAGAAGAATTTAAATTTATTAACTTGGTGTTCAAGACATCAAAATTGTACTTGCTGTGTTGTGAATGAGCTGAACTTGATGCTGCTGCAGCGAGGTAGATTTGGCCTCATTGGGAGTGACTGTTGATGCACCCCCTAAGTAAGCAATCAATAGTATCGATCTAGCTGGGTGAACTGCGTGTTGCTCGCGAGGCAGTGGCACACGCTGCGGACGAACAGGAGAATGAGCCGGCTCACCAAGCTGCTGCTGACTTGAATTACGAGAATTAGAAGTGACTGATGTTAAGAAAGCTAAAGAATTAGCTTGTGCCCAGGTTAGTGCAGTCTAATCAGTGAGGGAAGATGATGCATGTACTTGTCTCTGCAGGAGCTGTCCTACTTCCACCTGTGCTTGTGTGTGAGCTTGAAGCCTCTGAGACCACTGCTCTCTTAAACTTTTGCACGTCAAGTGTGGCAGTGTGAGCTGAGTTGCTCTGACAGCTGCAGTCTTGCACAGATAAAACAGATAATAGAAGTTGACAAACTTTCTCTTATAAACTAATTTTTCTAATAGCTTTTAGTTGCTTTAATTACTTGCCATGGTAACAAGGAGAGCTTTAGTATAAATATTAATGCTATGAATGAAACATGAGACTCTTCTATCTCAGTAGTGTCATCAGATTCACTTAGAGTTTCCTTCTGATAGGGTGATTGACAGAATGTCTTGTTCAGAACTGGACTGACAACAAAAATTCTAGTTAAGAAGAAATAGCAAGGCTTTAAAAACTATTTAGTACTTGCTCTGTTGATAGCAAGAGTTGAGTGCATTTTAAATGTCTTAAATCCTCTCTGGTTAACAGCTGACACACAATTTCACATGCAGACATTAGGAAAACTTCACGTATTGGCAGATTTTTCCTTTTTTATTTCCTCATTCTGCTTCAGAATCCATTTTCCTTTCCATAACAATGTGCTATTTATTGCAAAGCTTTTGCTGGGTAATTGAAACTATTTCCTGATAAGAAACTTCTAGCCGCCTCTAATATCTATGCAAGAACAAGGAAGAAATCCTTATACTTAAATACTTTTTAGATAATTCTTTAGAACAATTGATTATTCTTACTTCCCTGTGCGTACAGTTTGCATCTGACAGTGTGTGAGTACATTCACAGCTCAGATAACAGGATGCTGACCAGGCCTGCAAACATTTGCCAAACTGATGTGAGCATTTTCTCCAAAAGCCTGTGGATGGGCTGGCATTAACCTTGGCAAAAAGTGACTTGTCCCCTAACTGCCTCTTAAACTCTGTCCACTGGAGCGGGAATAGTCTGGGATTGCAGTATATAAGTAACGTCAATAGTCTGAACAGAAGACAAATGTATAGGAGTGTTTTTCTAAAGCGGCTAAGGTTTAAAGCTGCAATACCTAAGTTCTCTACTGAGAAATCTCAAGAGACTGTTTATAAAGAGTGTATGTGGATCTGCAGAGGAGTAAGAGTATCTCAGGAATCAACATTAAAAGTCCTGTTCAGGGGTTACATCCTTGAAATACATTGCCATAATACTGGAGACCATTTATCTACTGAGTCCTATTGTAGCAGAGCATGGTCTTATTCAGCAGATGGAGATCATATAGAGCAGCTTTCTATGGGATTTGGTGGAGAGATTCTGTATGGACAGCAAGCTCCTACATCCCCACCCCACTGATGAGGTCTTTTTGACAATTATTTCTTTTCCATGGAGAATATTTTTCTTTTCCTAGGCAGAAATTTTATTCCAACAGCACCTAGCTCCCAAAATCTAAATCTTACATGATCCATTAGTTCACATTTGACCAGGAATTATAAGAACTGCATGCACACATTTTTCCGCTGAAAATAAGAGGTGTGACAATAGGATAATTATATTTTCAAACACTTCTGCATATGTATTAAGTCGTCTGTAAGTTTACTTCAAGTTTAAATACTGAAGTGCACATTTGCATCTGTATGTGAATGTCCCTGAATGCTTGGTTGCTTTTTTTTAACAGATTTCTCTTCTATGCTAATGCAGAGCTTTGAAAAATCAATTCTTTTATGTTAAAGCAGTATTGCTAGAAAGAATTATCATCACTGGCTTTAATGTACTCAGGAACCAAATGTAGTATCCTTAATCAGTCAGAGCAGAAAGCCTTAAATAGGGTGTGAGATATCTTGTTTCACATTAACTATTTTTAAAGTGAAAATCAAACTAAGGAACAGCTAGTCAATAGACTACATAAACTTTATAGGATAGGTCATGGGTCTTTTTACTTGTCAAACTATTCTATGTGCCATGTGTAGTCTCATTTGACAATTTAAGTGAAAGTATGGCATCATGTCTCATACTTTTTACTAAACATGATGAATCTGCTTTAACTTAGGTATCATGGTCACGTTCTTTAGCCTTTACATAAGCGTTATTTTATGTATGTTTGTATGTTTAAACAAACAAACAAAAGAATTCCATATATTCAGGCTTCTAATATATACAGCATTATTACAAGTACTACAGTGTTTTGAATTTTTATGATAGATTATGTATTGCTACAGCTACATGTGGACTTTTTAAAAAAAAAACCTATTTGATATTAAAATGCAGAATAATTCAAGATTGTTTCCTAAATATGTGAAGCAGAAAACAATTTATACAGATGACAGTTAAGTAGAGGTACTTGTAACTGTAGGAACTTTTTGCCTTTTATGGAGGGCTGCACTGGCAGGACAAATAACTAATGGAATCCCTCCTTATACCAGATTGATTAAATTAGAAATGTAAAAATGAGGCTTGGTGCTGTGTACCTTTTGAAAAGGTGTCTGCACCTGTCTCTTAGTTCTGCATTTTCCATACAACTTCCAGGCTTTCATTTAAAAATAACTATCTCCTCCTTTCCTGCCAGGAAGTTATCAGCTATCCTTGTGTAAATCTGTGCTGACACATGTTAATTCAACCTTGCTGAGAGCTGTCTACTTTTAAATTGCAGTGGCAGCAAATCCATAAACTGCAGAATTTACTGAGGGTCACATCAGTATTAAGATGCATCAGCACAGCTATCGCAAACCCCAATCCTGCAGATGCCCATGCTCGCAGGCAACCAACTGAAGCTCTGCAGAAGTTATGAGGTTCTTCAAAGGACAGAGCTTAAGCACTAGTTCTCCTAAATATGAGCATATTTATTCAGTGAGAATAAAGATCCGGTGGGAGCTGAGCTCAGTGGAGCTTAATTCAGCTGTTTAGTCATATATGAACCCAATTAAAAGGCTTAGGGTCAATTTTGGAAGTATGCAAGATGTTATTTAGTACTTAGTGCAAGCATTGGTGTCTTTGGTCCTGTGCACAGCAGCTCTGGTCACGTCACAAATAAGCCCATGTTAGGAGTAGAAATATCCACTGGAGGCACGTACATGAGCATATAAATGAGTGTAGATGATCATGCAGATGAAGAAATCGCACAGGTTGACCTCTTGGCTGCCCATTGGTGAAAATAAAACAGATTTTAATAGCAAATTAGGCTTTTAACCTAAACACAACAAAGCTCTGGTTTATTTGTTACATCTCCTGGGTTGGGTGTGCTTATACCTGAAGGATGGAAATAAGCTCCCTACCCCTCAGACTGAACAAAAGACTGCAGACACCTTGAGTCAGGCTGTGAACAAAGAAAGGAAGCAAGGAGACAACGCCGGTCAGGCTGACACAGTCGCTGGCTACCACGCTCTCTGAGTTTGGTTTTTTTGAGATTATTTTTGTCTGTGGCTGCTGTACAGAGCCGGTCTAGGAGAGTATTAGGAAAATCCTGTATCCAGGAAGATGTACAATAGGTGGACATGTGCCTATGTCTGATTGCAGGTACAGTTATGCAACGTGCTTTTAAAGACATACTTTTCTTTTTCTTATTTCTTTTTTGTACATTGGCTATAATCTTTCCTGCATAGTATTCACTTATGTAAGAGTGGTTCTTTATCAAGCAGAAATAGAATAGGATTCTTTTCCTCCTTCATCCCTTGGCCTCAGATGAGCTTTTTCATATCCTTTCAGAGTCTGTCACAGATTTTCACCAGTGGTGCCGAAATAAAAGCTAAATATTTATAGCAAGGAACACTTGAATTTGTCCTTCATCCTTTCTGGGGAAAAAAAAAATCTTCACCTAATGCCCTCATTTGCTATCCTCTGAGGAAGAAAGAGTATTTTTTCTCAGTGGTAATGGTCCAGCCAGGGGAATGTCATTTAGCACCCAGGGATGTCAACATCACAGAGCATTTGCTAATTTCATCAAGATTAATATAATCCTTGGTGCTTGGTCCTAAATCACTGGTGACAGCTCATGGCAAAATGGGAAATTTCACAGGGACCAATGACACTTGCTACAGCTTTCCCTTCAGCAATAACACTTCTGACGTATTTATCTTAATTAGCAGCAGCAGGAGAAAAAGAAAGAAACAGAGACAAAGAAAAATTCAATCGAGTTTGAGCAAGACCATAATTAAGAGTGTTCACTGTACAATTCCAACTGTAGATTTCTGTCAGAGAAAAAGAAACACAATTCACTTAAATGAAAGGCAAAAAAAGTAACAATGTTTAATGATTTTTTTCATCATTTTTCCTTTTTTGAACGTCAGCTCTAAATTCCATCATGATGTAAGACATTCAGAAGGACGCACACCCCTCTGCAGTAAAATTTTCCTAGCAATGAAAAAAACAACAGCAAAAAAGTAGTGTCATTGCTGATGGATGAAAGCTGAATCATTCAAGTTGTTTAAGCTTGAAAGGCCTTTAAAAATAAAAATTAAATGTGTGGAAGGAAATATAAGGTTTTTTTGAGGTCATTTGATTATTACCCCATTGTTTTCTGTGTTGCTGGATTGACCTTATCTCTACAGCAGTAAATACCGGAGTGCCTCAGAGCAGTGCACTGAGTAACTCAGCAACACGTCTGTGTATCCCCACTTTTACTGATCGTTGCTTGTGAGAGGGTACGGTGAATGAGACTCAAATATTAATTTTTTAATTAGTAATGTGCCTGCTTTTTAATCCATCAGGCTATCACTAATAGTTTATGAACATCTATAATTTAAAATTGTTGAAATTAAAAGAAAACAGGAATCCATCTGCTTCCAACTTGTCTTATTTTGCTCTTCAAGATTTCTATGTGAATTTTGCCCATCAGCAAATTAGTGCTCAAGAATTAGTGAGCTTTTTTTTGTTGTTTGGTTTGGCTTGGTTGGTTCTTTTTTTTTTGTTGAAAGAAATGGAACAGCACAGATACTGTTCTGAGAAGTGAGAAAGGGACTGGGAATTTTTGAAAGAGTGGTAAAGGGCTGGATGAACAGTTATGGCAGAGGTGGTTCTGCAGCAAATTACTGGGAAAAGTGCATTTTGAGCCTTTATAAAGAAAAGAGCAGATGACATCCAAGACAAGACATGCAAGATAAAATGGTTGTGAAAAGCAACTACCAAAGGACTCCACAATAATAATGGTCTTATAAAATCTTTCATGTATGTGTGTTTGAATTTCTTATTCTGACAAATGCCTATGCAAAAAATTAGGTGCAGCTTCTTTATGTAGTCACTGATGGGGATTGCTTAATGGAACTGTATACACAAAAAGCATATTTATGTGTGCTACGGAGGTAACTTGCATGTATCACCTGGTAATTATGTGGCTAAAGTACAAAACAAGCTGTACTCTATAGGAAAACTGAAAGTTAGCTCAAGGCCAACTTAGTGTGTAGCATTGCTGCTCATACCAGTGTTTCTGTTCCCTGCCTACCTGGGTTGCCTCTGGGTGGTGAGCAATATTAAAGTTACCTTTTTTCCCTGCTGTCAACTGTTTCAGGTGCATTTTCTGTTATTGACAAGTATCTCATAAGCTTAGATATACTGTACTTACATTGAAGGCCATTTGGTCTTCCCCTTCTGTTACGTACTTGAGAAACGTAATCCCTGACCGGCTTTACCTTGGAAGGCAGATTCTCGTTATTACAATTCACATGATGAGACCAGCTGCTTGCTGCAGAACCTATCTCAAATTTATGCATGTAGCAGTAATATTTATGAAAAGCAAACTTTCCCTGGGAAAAAAAAGTAGGAGTGCATTTGAGAATTAAATGTTTAACAAAGTAAGTTAGCAGTTACTGAAGAGTCAATTGTGAATATCCAACAAAGCAAAACACCCCCCAAAAAATCCAGAAGAAAACCCCCAAAGGTTACAGAAATATTTGGTTCAGTGCTCTGTGCTGACAACTGTGTTTCAGCATTTTCAGTTTGTGTGAGCAATGGAGAAAATTCAGGCTCAATCTATTCTGAATTCTGCTTGAATTCAGCAGATTATTTTAGGTGTTAGATTCAAGATTTTAGTAGTTTGTAACACCCTAACTGGTGGGTTCACTTGGTGGGTGTGAATAGACAAACGTTTTGAGCAAGCAGCTCAGTCTCATGTAGTGAAACAAATGTGAATTTAGCTACCTTTCTAAAAATGTGTTTGTGGATAATCCAGACAGACTGTATCATGACTCATTTTTAATCCCTCTTTAGGAAGTGCGGCAGTGGAAAGCACACCACTGCTGCAATTAAAGCCATGGCGCTCCTGCAGTTACAGAGGCAGTGGAACTTGGCTGGACAACTCTCATGTTTTGCTAGTGAGGGTGTGAATAGGTGGTTGGACACCACTAACACCAAGTCAAAATCTGGGTTTGAACCATTTCTGGGGCTTCAGTCCCTTCCAATCTGAGTTGTTCTGTAAACCGATCCACTTAAATTACACAGCTCCAATCCAGCAAAATACATTATAAAATTCATCCAGCAGAACTCATTAGAATTAAATATTCAGAAAATAATCTAGCTTCTAGTGTATAAATACTGGGCCAACGTGAAAGGAAAGGATAGATGTTTGTGTATATTCTTCCTGAAATATTTTAGTTTCTCCAATTGGACATTTCTTTGGGAAAGTCTCTCTTTCATTTGAGAGTCTCTTTTCTCTTTCATTAAAGTAGAGATAAACGTTCTCCTGCCAGTTATCCAAGTGAATTGATTTTGATATCTGTCAGTTTAGAGATGAACATACAAAAAAAATTCTGCCGTCTAGCAATTAGTCTCTTGAAAAAAATTAAAACCTTCATGACATGTAACAGGACTTAGTATTTTCAGTAGCTTTATCTTACTTTTCAACTAGAATAAACTCACATAACCTAATAGCTATGATTAAAATCTATTTCTTTACTAGAATGTGCTTCCATTAATCGCTGCAATTTTCTTTCTGTTCCGCTTCTCAATTTGGGCTTTTCTTTTTTTCCCTGTTATTGAGTGAGATCTGATTTTAGTTAAACACCTGTTCAGTACTTTATCAGTAAAACAGCTTTCCTATATAATGGTTATAAGGTCTTTAAGCCAAGTTCTGCAAATGTCTAAAAGACAACAACTACGTGTTGTTTTCGGTGAACTATGCAGTAAAATATTTGCTCTCCTTTTTTGAACAGTCTGTGTTTTGGTTTCCTGCATTTGACACAATGAGTGGCACGATGTAGATTCGGTTGTATCAGGATCCTTGCCTCCCTTGCCCCAATTCAGAAGTAGATGCAGAACTTAATGAATGAGAAATAACCTGTGTGGCCAAAAAGAGTTAGAAAGAGCCTTTAAAATGACAAAGTTTGCTGCTTAAATTCAAATTCTTTGCAAAATATTTGTGATTTTAGAGAGAGAATAGAAGCAACAAAACTATTCTTACATATTAAAAATTCGGAAGGCCACAAGTACCAGTTTTACAATCCAGGGAAGGACTGGTTAAAGGTGTGCTCTCCAAAGTGCTGGAAGTTGCTTTAATAGAACTGATTTAATGACTTAGATTTTCAGATTTTTGGTACAGCTGATATGCTCATCCTAACTTATTGCTTATTATGATGTATTTTTAGTTTGGTTGAATTCCCACAGCCTTGCCTATTTCTTAATTGCCCCCTTTACAATTATTCGAGCCTGCAGTACCCTGTTCACAGCACACGTTTGCCATCAAGGTACTGTCACAGAATGCAGCTTTTTCTATTTGTTCCCCAGAGATGCACCTTACTCCATTACCCACTTAGTCTGGAACTGGCTCATCAACAGTTACCTTTGCAAATATAAAATCTGGCCCAACTGGTAATGATTTGAACCAGTCTCCTTCATTATTACATTAACATCTCAATTTACTGTGTGTTATTGCACTCTATAACAGGTTTCCTATTTCTGAAACTATTGTGGTTTATTTCTTATCTCTTAATTCTGTTTTTATTTTATTTTATTTTAATGAGTACTGCAATAATTGGTTTTCATTTCTTCGTGAAACTTCAGTATTTCTAATTATAAAATTATTACAGTGTTTCAAGAAGAACAAAGAAAAGATACCGTATTTCAGTATGATTTACTGTGAGATCTGATGAGAAACTTGAGTGCTCTCACACTCACTAAGGCTCTAATTCAGGAAAATACTGAAAGGAGTGTGGAACCCCATGACATAGTGCTTGGCAGTTGTGGGTCCGCTAAGCTAATCTGGACACCCCTTAAAACATTTGGGTTTCTGTTTCCATTCAAGACAATTTGAGGTTTTATTTTTCTTTAAGGGCTCAGGTGGAAATTAAAGGCTCTGTGAGTCCTGTCCTGGTCCTTTGGACAGGGGTGAATTTTTCCTCTGGCATGGAAAGGGGCTACAGTAGCTGCTATAAACATATTTCTTATTCAGCTTCTGGTCTCTTCATGCCTCACAGGTACTCCACAGGGAGCTTCCTATGCTGTCTGCTCTGAGAAGTGGAAGGTTTTGTGCATATATTCGGTTAATTCTGAAATCTCAGATGTCATCTCCTCAGCCTATTTCCATAATTACTTATGTGGAACCACATTGTACAGCCATGATGGAAATGGAAAAAAGGTAGGAGTTTTAAAAAAAAACCAAAACACAACAAAAAACCAAAACCCAAAGCCAAATTCCCCCACATAGTCCCTGCCATCCCAAACTGTGGGTTTGATCCCTTGCCTATGGGAACCTGTGCAAAGATCTTGGTTCAATGTCTTTTCAGCCTCATTCTAGAAGTCATGATTTCAACTTGTATGAGAGAATAGTATGTGTTTCCCAGCATAGTTTAATTAGCTGTGTTCCTTACAGCATTTTCAACTTATTTATCTGTAGCTCTGAGAATCTACTGACAGCTACCACCCCCACCCCCCTTCCCCCCCGACAGGTTATTGGATTTCTGTGGGTTTTTTTATTTATAGGAGATTATTTCCTGGATTTTAACATTTAAATAGTCATTCTCAGTTCTCTGAAATTGTTTCACTTCCTTCTCAGTTTGTTTATCCTTTTCATGCGGGCTGAACTCCTGAGATCTCTAGTGATTTGTGGCAAATTTCCCATAAAGCTCTGTGACTAATCCCAGTCTTACCAGTGTGTTTATTGCTTTGGTGTCTAGTGACAACTGCACAGCAGAAACATGGCTTTCAAAGGGAACTTACTGGACAATCTGTGCTTCAGTACCCTTTCTTTTCCTTTATTTCATGATACTTTGGGGTTTTGTTTTCACTCAAGAGGTAGCGATTACCATAGTCCAATCCTATCGGTTTGAGAACCAAACCATTTTTTTCTGGATGATGGACTGAGTTAGTACATCACAAGTGTCTTAACTTTGGCCCCTCTTTAGAGTCACTAAAGTTACAGAAATTAATTATCATATGTGCATAAAATTGTCTTAAACAAATTGTGTTTCTTCTTGGGAAGATTTCTGAGCAGGTATCATTCTATTACTGCCATTATACTGTGAGGGCAAGTGTTTGTATTGTGTTATCTCACCTAAACTTAGGAGTCTATAGTCTTGTTTTATTAAGTATCCCGCACATATATTTGTAGCTTCCTCCAGCTCTGACTTCCTTCATATCAAGCGCTTCTCTGCAGGGAGTGAAGAAAATACTTCTAAGCCTGTAATGTTCATCTTTCTCTGACATGTCCGCTTGTGATATATTAATTATTTTTAAATAACATTCATTAAAACTGTGCTCATCTCTTCAAGATTTTTAAATCAATGTCAGAGAAAATGAAAGCCTTTGTTTCAAATTCTCTTTCTGATTATCTTCCCTCTAATTGACTTTCACTCCTTTCCAGTCAAGTTTTAATTTCCCCATGAGACTGTCCATTTTCTATTTTTTCTTTCTTCTGTCTGGCTTTGCACTTCTGGCCTACTGTTGTCTATCTCTGATTAATTTTAATCACCTACTGAGTACTGTGCAGAATGAAAACCCCAAGATGTGCCTATGGAAAAGTCACAGTCAGGGTGCGCTTTGCTTTTTGAGAGGTGCCCAGTACTTTCCCAAATGCCAGCAGGTATGGAGGGAGATCAAGATTTATTTTCATATTTCTCAGGAGCCAACTGATGTACATTGCTGTGCTCTGTGTAGAGGTAGTCTTGCCATTTTTGAGCAATATATACAACAGATCAATTCTAATTTTATGTTAGTTTTAAACAGTGAATGTAATTTTAGATGATTTTACTAGTTTCAACTATAAAACCCAGGAAAGTTCAGCTCCCCACTAAAGTGGAGCATGGGTGTGAAACTGTTGAATTAACTGTGAAGATATCAAGATGTGGTTTAGATATATTAAAACTTTATCATGTCCATACTGACAAGAATTTTATTACCCAGTGCTATTTAATAGGCTGTCTCCCAAAAGCTTTTCCTGCTGTTTAGGTTATGTTAATGGTCTGACAGAAGTTCAAAACTTGCTGCATGTTTTGATGGGGAAAAAACAAACAAACAAAGAAAATTACAAACTCCAAAACACCAAACAAAAACCATAACGTGCAAATAAACGCTTCACCAACATATTGTAAAAATGGGTTTCATGGATACATCTGATAAGTTTAAGTAATTACCTTAATTATTGGTACACTTTGTATTATTGTAAGGAAAGAAAAATAGAATCACCTGCAAACATTTGCAGTGCTCAGATAAATAATTCTCCTTCAAAAAGATGCTTGCACTTAACACAGTGTCTCTTACTCATGGCTGTCAGCTCACGGTAGCCATCCCTGCTAACGCTGACCCGTGTGCCAATGTCCCTCTGGAGGTCATTAGCTTAGACCAGGGCACAGTTTGAGTACGAAGCCAACAGAGAACTGAACTGGGAGCTCTGATCCCTTTGCCATCTGGCAGCAGTGACCTTAGCCTTCCGTCAGGGATGAGGAAGGTGCATTGCATCTCCTGTTACACTGTGTTGCCTACTGGAGAAAAACACTGTTGATGAAATTGAATGTTTTTAAAAAACCCACTGCTGTACCTGAAAGTGCTGTAAGGAGGAAAATATTTACAGGGATGGAGAGAACTTACCATATGTAGTCAAAGCTCAAGTAAGCTGAGAGAAAAGGCTGTGTCAGGGACTGATTTAAATCTTTGTTGTTGGTAAATATTGGCTTCATCAAGTACATTGCAGGATGCAACATTGCCTAGGCAGATGGAAGAGGGGCACTCCTCTCTTCCTCAACATGAGAAGGAGTTATTGTATTCTACAATACATCAAATATATGTTTGCCAGCAGACTTTATTAACTTATTAAATCAGTGAGATGAAATAGGCACTTTGTTCTATTTAATTTAAAACAATAAAACTAAATAATAAAATTGTGGCTTCATAATGTAGTCTCATGTTAGATAAGAAAGTCTTTCATTCAATATAAGAATTTCTTTTGGTGGTATTGTAGTTTTGTTTACGAAGGGCCTATGTTTGACGACATATGCCATATAATTAAATGTGAAAAACCTTTGCTGGTGTAACCAATGAAGTTATGAATTAAAATGTACACAAGTCTAGAAATTTATTTTAAAAAACCCGAACGCTCTTCTTCTGATTGCTGAGGCTTCATATATCACATGTGGAGGTGTGTATAACTTTGAGAAGATCAAGTTTTTATTTTCATAGATTCATACAGCTTAAAGCCCTGCCTGCCCTCTTGTGTACTACAGCCAGAGGCTTTTTCTAGACACTTCATGTATTAGGCTCATTGCCCGTGTTGGGAAATGTAAAATTATGAATATAAGTTCGTAAATTTAATGCAATAGTGCGTAGTGTATTGCGCATGTCACCACGAAGTACTGTTGAAAACAGAATTTAAAGAATGGAGTGTCAGTAGGAGTGATAGATTTTTAAATCCTCAGCTTCAAATTCTAATCTGTCTTCTACCTAATGGGGATTTCTCACTTAGCAGGTTACTTCACAGGAACCTCCATGAGAGAATTTCTTGGATCTTTCCTGGAAGTCACCTATGCTAGCTGGGCTTGGACAGAAAAAATGAATTGAAGGAGTGCCATGGGTCTGATCTGACAGTTGCTTTGACGTTATGCTGTATCTGTCTGGAAGAATGAAGTAAATGTTTCCATTCTATCCTTGATTTATTTCACATCCAATGATATCAATAGCATAGAAATCCCTCCAATTCTACTTGGAGCTTAGCTGAAACACAGAGTTGGATGGCAGGAGGAAGCTGATTTGAGAAGACAGACAAGTATATGGGAGTCAAAGCTTGCGTTTGCACCGTCCAAAGAGCCTGTGGTGAGGGAAAAAAATAAATTGACTTGGGCTTTGATTTCTTACACCACATCCTAAAAGCCAGTGGTGTCCCAGTCCTTCCTAAGGAAGCATCATCTCTTGTGGTGACATGGCTTTTCTTCTGGAAAGAGAAGACCTATCCAATAATTCTCATTTCTTGAATTCATGTTAAACCCAACAGGAGCTCTGGATGCTTCTTGCTATGTCAAGGAAGTGCTCAGCTTTTCAGGTGCAACTGTGAGCTCCGACTCTTGGATGGTAAATAAGGAGGAACCTGTCAATATTTTGTTTTGAAGTGCGAGTGTGTTTGTTACTTTGTTATTCTCAACTCTGCAACAGATTGAGAATAGCAATTTTTTGAACTGGCAAAAGCTTTTTAGATCACTGTCAGAAAGAGTGTGTCAGTTTTAACTGCAAATTCAATGTCTTATGTCAATTTGTGAAACAACTGCTATGTTATTTTAAATCTTTCTATGTTATTTTAGCTGTTTATTTTTGCATTTGATATAAATGTTTTGAAAATACACATGCTTTGTGTTTTCTAGCTCATTTTTTAAAAATAAACTTTTCTACTGAACATGGGTAAAGGAACCAGAATAGTGATGGTACAGGTTACATCTCCATTTCCTATGTTCCTCTTTAAGAGATAGAAACACAGTTGTTTGATTCCATCAAACTGTTTTTGAGCTTAAAGCCACTGTCTGTTATCAGTAATTATAATGGTCTACAGCAAAGTTCAGGTGATTTGGGAACAATTTTTAGCCAGACTTGGTTGATTTGTTTGAGGGTACAGTTCTAGCTTTTAGATCTGTGCTCGTACTTTACTTAACCCACCTCTTTTTCTGGCTGTGCATGTAGAGAGGCTGAAGTAGACACAGACATTCCCAAGTTCAAAATTTCTTGTAGGAATATGAAAACACTGGTGCATTGTGGCTTTATTTGTCCTTTTCAATAAGCATATTTTTGATCATTCTTTAATACTGCTTTTGATGCAATAGTTTTTCATAAAGGTTACAGGAGCTAAGACTCCCTGTCTACACTCCCTGTGTGCTATAAAACCTGTGTATGAGCCTGCTGGAAAAGTTTATGGAGATGTGGCTTTGGGTATGAGATACCATTGCTCTGAAATAGCTACCTGTTGACATTCGTTACACAAAAGCATGCACAGCTACGAGTTAGGTCTGCTATCAAAAGCTATGGAAGGGATTTTCTACCAGTACATGGCTAATCAAAATATAAAATACAGAATACTGAAAAGGTCACCATGGCAAACAGCTGTACTATATTTCACTGAATATATTAAGCATTTCATTTCCAATGTCTCATTCCAAAGACAAAGATTTTAATGGAACTGGAAAATGGCAGGAAGCTTTTTTATAATCTGGCTGTGTGTTGCAAAGCAAATAGGCAGTTTCAAAGTCAGGTTGCTGTTACGCATTGAGATATTTCAGGCCACATGAAGTCTTATTGGAGCTGGACACAACTTTGCTAAAATAGCCAGAGATTTGATAAATTTATTGCTATTTTATTCAAGTAAAGTAATTAATACCTGCTGCTTACAGTAGTTCCCTCTTTCTTCTTATTTGTAGTTTTCAAAATGAAAGATGGTCACAGGAACCACATCCCACACCCCAAAACAGGAGGTTTGCTGTTCTCACAGTTTACTTGAACTTCATTGAGTGATTAGTGGTCTATAATGGCAGAGCTGGATGGAAAACTGGATGCTTTTTACAGCTTCAGAACTCTGAGTTTTGTCACGTTTGCACTGGCCAGTGATGTGCAATGAGCTTTCTGAACTTTATGAGTACATTGACAAATAACACAGGCTTGATGATTGAAAATAAATGCCTTAAAGGGTCTATTTGTGTTGAGATTTCACTTAATACAAAATATATCTATTAACATTTCTTATTAGGAGCTTACTATGGCAAAACCATGTTACCATAGCCTGCTCCAGGCCAACAGGACAGTGAGCTGGACTGGTGGTCACCCTGCTGCTACTCTTTCATGAGCCCCACAGCCTGTCCCCCTTGGGCCCAGACACATGAAATGAACATTAGGGTGAGTGTCAGGAGGAAGGAGCCAGGCTCTTCTCAGTGATAGCCAGTGATAGGACAAGGAGCAATGGGTACAAGCTGGAGAATAGGTGGTTCCATGTGAACATAAGGAAAAACTTTTTCACTTTGAGGGTGCCAGAGCATGGCCCAGGCTGCCCAGAGAGGTTGTGGAGTCTCCTTCTCTGCAGACATTCAAAACCCGCCTGGACGTGTTCCTGTGTGACCTGGTCTGGTGATCCTGCTCTGGCAGGGAGGTTGGACTGGGTGATCTTTTGAGGTCCCTTCCAACTCCTAATATTCTGTGATTCTGTGATTAGATGTGTCAGACAGCATGGGATAAGTGCATTTCTGGAGCAGTAGTGCATGCGTGATGTAGGTCAGCGCAGAGTGGGGATGGAGTTCCTTACTGATTTGGTCATGCGCTGAGAAGAGCTGTTCTTAAGATGGATGTGCATGGCTCTCATATGGATGGAGGATCAGGTTATAGGCCCTGCCTTGCCCTCAGTTCCTTGCTGTACCCAAAAAATTAGGTTAGAATCGCTTATAGGTACGAATTATGTGGGTAAAGGCTTTTGTGTAGAGTACAATATCAGCATATTGTATGTATATTTTAGCTTGTCTTTTTTTCTAAGAATTGGTAGAGATTTGATGGTGAGATGTCACATTTAATTAATTTTAAAAATCATAAGAAGAGCAAATATGTTTTGTTTTATTGCTATTCTTGTAGCTTTAGATTATAGATTTGTGAATAAAAAGAATTCTGGTGAGGATAAATATAAGTCTCTGCTATTCCATTTAAAAATACAAGTCTACGTTACATGGTTTCTCCATACTAAGATTCAGCTGATGTGGAAGTGCTATATAACATTTGTCAGTGTCTGTCAGATGTTTAATTGGATAATTTGCGGGTAAGCAGGGATTTTTGAGTAGTGATTTGACATGTTTCTACATACATACCCTCTGAGAGGCCACCCCTTCTTTAATTATGTAAGAGATTTGATTTTGTTTTGAGTAGTTCTGATTAAGAGTTGCCTCTATAGCGGCTATAGATTATTCATGAATCAGCCTTTTTTTTTGACATAGGGAAAATTGTGCCACCATCTCAAATGTTATAGCACATATTTCACATTTCCAGTCCTACAGAGACAAATGAAAGAAGCAAATATTTATTTTTCCTCTAAGTCAGAAAGCAGTCGCGCTGCTGTGGCAGATGAGGTAATGACATGTGCTCTGTGCTGTTTGTCATGTCCCAGGCTCCAGGGATCCATGTTCTGCTCACTGGGCAAAAACATTCGGCAACAGATACGCCTGTAATTGTAAAGAATGAGGGATCATTTCCGATAAAGCTGAGTGTTTCAGCAAAGTCGATGTGCTGGAACTACAGGCAGGTAACAGCGTAGGTTTTAGCTTGAGTATTGCAGACCAGGGGCTTTCAGGATGCAGGGACCAGGGACTCCTGTACTAAGTTACCTTCAGGAGAAGCTGCTTTCCACTGCCCACAGAGAGAGTCCAGGGGCATGAGCATGGCCAGCTCCAAGCTGGCTTTTGTGAAAGTCCTCCAAAGTGTCCCACCTAGTTTTCTAGACTCCAAATCCTTGGTTCTTTAAAAATAAATAAACCCCAAAGAAGCCATGTTGCAGTTCATTATGTGCACAGAAAATTCCCCTTACTTTTTTTTGTCTGGATATGGGTCTTTTGGGGACTGTAATGGTGTAAGGGCAGTGTTCTTTGGTTTTATTTTTCTGTTGTAAACTTTGGAGGAGTTATTTCTGTACATTGCTACACAGCTAGTTTATTTAACTGACATTTGGAGCTGCGAGAAAGCAGGTGTGCTAATGTAGGTAGGAGGATACATTAAATATTGAAGACAGGCTAGAGCTCTCAAATTTGCTTCTTTGTGAGATATGATGAGCCAAAACAGTGCAAACAATCTTGGTGAGATTTTCTATAGAGAAGGGCTTGCTACCATGAAGCTAAGGACTAAGAGCACAATCTGTTTAGTATGGGCTTTTATTAACTGTTCAAAATGTATTTTGTCATGACTTTCCTGAACAATTTTAAATTTTTCCAGCATTCATGGTTTTTTGAGAGTTTTACTGAGGGGCATGCTGTTGGAGTAGAGAATGCATCTGCTCTCAGGTTTTCCTTTTAAAATTATGCTCCATTTCTCCCTATCCTATTCCTTTCTGGTTGCCCCCAATCTCCACCAAAAGACCAGTCTTGAAAATGTGGCCCAAGCCCAACTGCAATTTAAAAGCTGTGGAGAGTTGAAGGGAAAAAAACCACAACAATAAACAAACAATCAAACAAAACAGCCAGGCTTCTGGAGATGATACTGTGACAATTTTGTGATTTGGGGAATTTTGATTCTTTACTTTACTAAGTAGAGCTGAAAGTGGTAATTTGAAAAAAAAAATAGTTTGCTTTGGTTTTAAGATATCCACTTATTTCAGTATTTTTTCTTCAAGTGAATGGCCTTTTGATGAATTATCGCTCATTTTCTATTTAAGCTGAGGTTTGCTCTGTTGTTCTGCTTTACCATCCCCTGTGGCTGACCGGTTCCCTTGACATTTCTTTAATGAACCTGTTTTCTTCGAGTACTTATCCAGGGAATAAGTTGATATGGTGAGAAATGAGTGTTTGTTTTTCCAGCTCAGCTGTTAAGATTTGTGTATTTACAGATGCAGGTATCATGCAATATGTGACTGTACTTTGTGTGTCTCTCTCATGCATATGTATATATATACACATATTTATGTATATCTGTATGTATGTAAGCTAACATAAGTGTGAAGTGTATCCTTCCACTTTATTTCCTTTTATACTGTGTTCTAGATAGGTCGAGTCTGGTATGATTCTTTTTAAAATTAGTGACGATTTAAGATCCACCTCATATTTTCTCATTATCTGTTTTATCCAAGGTTACTTATTTTATTACGTTCATTATTGGGTAGTAGAATTTAGCAATTCATACTGCAAAAAAGATAGAATTGAGAAAGAAGAAAAGATAAACATATTGAAATTAATAACTTTATAAATGAATGTTTTCAGGATGTTTTGGTATATATATATTTATAGGAAATGAGAAAAATTAGCATCATAGAGTATATTTGATACTTTTGGTAGCACAATTTTGTTAAGTTTCTTGAAAGTTTTAGGTGACATTTGAAAAAAAACCTTTGGATTGAATACAGACAAGCAACCCATCACTGCAGAAACTTATATAAATTACTTTAAATAGATGTGCATCTTACATTGAATTAAAAATTGTTTTTCATTATGTCAGCAACAAATTCTGTAACTCCCTTTAATTGTAATAGATGAAGTTCAGCAAGTAAGTGAAGATCTGCACCGTGGAATATTAGAATAGATGCACTATTGTCTAGATCGTGCCTGCTGCTTTGTGTGGGTTTAGTTAAAGTTGTCTCTGTTCAGAGATTTTCACTTAATATATTAATTTGTAGATTTGAGGTCTAAGATTGTTCATCTTCTCTGCTATACTGCAGGATGTTGTTTACTTGCTTTGGTCCATAACCATGCAAGTATAATGAATACATTGACTAATCATTTCAGTGTAAACCATTTATATTCCACATCAAGTGACTTCAAAAAGAACTGAGGACAATTTTTTTGGTTTTTATTCCTCTTGCCAGAGCCTGAGATTTCAGGACCCATCCATCCTACAAATCCACCAGGCACCTACTTCCGCCAGCCAAGTTCCTAACCAGAGAAGTCGAACATCCCTAATAAAAGCAGCCATAGCATCCAGAAACAAAATTCTGAAAATTGAGTTCAATTATAATGTGTCTGAAGGAGAAGGCCTTCCTTAGGATAACACAAGAGGAGGATAGAAAGTCCCTTCCCCCTTCCCCCTTCCCCTTCCCCCTTTTTTTTTTTCCCTTTCTTTCCATTTTGGAAGAAGCACATCTATAATGCCTGTCAAATCAGAGTGTTAGCAACTTCCAAAAGGTCTGAAGGCTCAACACAAATGTTCTGCTGCAGACTGGGTATTTGGGTGTTCAGCATTATAGTCCAGAGCGGACTGGGTAACGCTTTGACCTGCAGGTCATCTCTCCAAGTGATCGCTGAAGCCTCTTCAGATTCTCTTGAAACACACTGCAGCTACAACTGATAGTAATGAGCACTTACATAGTGCTTTTTACCAGTAGACCTACAAGTGCTTTGCAGGCTTAATCAGTACCGTGATGTGCACTTTAGCTGGGGAAATCGAGGCACAGGGGAGAAAAGTGGCTATTAAAAGAGCTGGGAGCAAGACCTACATTTCTTGACTCCCTGTCCTGGGCTGTTTTGGAACGTCACTAGGCAAACAGACCATAAACTAGTACTGGATCCGCAAAGTCCTCTCAAGTCTCTTACGTCAGCACTCATCAGAATTGGGATGTTGTATCATCTCAAACCTATTTGTCTGGGATTGTTATGTCTCGGTGCATAGTAAAGGCAGATGGGACAGTGGCTTCCTTAGAAAACACTATTTCACCCAACAAAATGTTTCTCCACAGTAGTGGAAAACAGATTTTATTTCTGCCAAAATCTTTGCAGCCAAGTGGACAAAATTTATCTGTAGCCTGGCAGCCAATATGCATTATCCTCAGGTTCCCTGCTAAACTATGAAAATTAATCAGGTGGCAAACTTTCATTATGCCAGCTCTAATAAACAAGAAATCCAGGCTGCTAGCACTGGAAACATTAGTAAATAGAGCAGTACAATAAAGTGTCTGAAGAAACTCTCCAAAATCTAGTCAAATCAAATTAAAATGCACATATACCAAACTGTTTATTTTCATATTGAATCTTTCATACAAAAGTATCACAACCTATTATATGCTATATAATAAAGTGCAAATGCCACCAGCTTGGGGATGAGATGTTGCTGTGTACCCCTTTGGCGGTTCTATTAGTGTTGATGGTGTTGTGGAAATCAGCATCTGTAGGTAAATTATAAGGAAGTTTGGATGTGAGAACTTGCTTTTCTTGTTAGATAAAGGCGGCCAGCTGAGGCCATTTTGCCTAGGAATAGACTGTGACTTGACACAAGGTTTGGGAAGAGTCAAGAAAATGCAAGAAAAATTAATCGAGCAGCAAGAAGGAACATGTTGTTTAAGAATAACAGTTAAGGTGTAGTGGTCACGAGTTTCACAGGTCAAGTAGACCTGGAATGAGTTTAGAAAAGCAGAAGCTGTGGCAGCTGGGAGCTGTTAGGAGCAAAGAATTTTGCAGTACAAGCTACACACAGCATTTTAAGATTAGTGAATTAATCAACTACTGGAGCCCTTATTAGTTTAGCACCAGTGAATTAATCAGGAAGCATGAAGCTACTAAGGGACCTTGAGGTAGTGCTTATTTTAAATGCCTGAAAATTTATGGAAGCCACTTTGAGAAATATGACTGCATCTCCAAAGGAAGAGAAATATTCAGTTGCAGTTTCTAAAGGGGCATGGGAAGCTAAGCAGCATTTTCTGTTGGTATTTGGATGTTTAACTTCCTCAGGCTTTTCTGAAATTTCCACAGAAAAAGCTACTCAGGTTTCAGGGATCCCTGGATTTAACCAAAATGTCCAAGAAAGAGAAGAGCCTGATAAGAATCTCCAAAAGAAAAGCTGTCTGTATGCATAGGCAAACAAGGCAGCTGTCTTTGGAGGCAACTTGCAAGAGGCTGGTAATTATTGTGCGGCCTGGTGCTCAGACAAGGGAGGTCAGTAAAGTGGTTTCTGGTTTTGTTTTTGTCTGTGTCTGAGCCTGGCAATCCTTTTTCCAAAGGTGGTAGACTGCAAAGCAATGCATTTGTTTCTGGCATGCCTGTGAGGAAACTCATCTGTGCACACGCGAGGCAGCCAATAGCCACATGGTGGATTCAGGCAGTCCTGGCACCATCGCCACATCCAAAACAAGAGATCTGCGACACAGCGCCGGAGAGATTTGTACACTAAATTGGGATTAGGCTCAACAGCTGCGAAGTCTTTGTGGTTGGCACTTGGGGAGTATCAACTTGCAGCAGATGAGGGCTCTCACCTGGCAAAATAATTTCCACTTTTAAATTGATCCACCCTGAAAACTGCCTGGATCTGGCTGTTGCACGGATCCTGGTGCTACAAGTGGGTGTATAATGCTTTGTTGCTGGTTGTGCAGACAGCTCTGGAAATAATGCAGAAACTGCTTTATTGTTTATTTAATCACTGATGTGTTAGTAGCACGCATTTATTTTCTGTTTCAGCATATGCATGTTTATCTGATCATGCTCCTCTCTTACTCTGAGTGCTGCTGGAAGGTGACGATTGCGTTGACCCTCTCCGCTGTCGCCCCTTGTTTTGAGTCTGTCTGGGGTAAGTGCTCTTCTGTGCAATCTGTTCCTGGGAGCAGTAAATGTTTACCCAGAAATGGAAGTAATTCTCCAAAACAAGCTGTGGATTAAATAAAAATAGCAAGAAATATACATTATTTTTGCATGGGACTGGTAGCCAGGACTTTCAGAAATGTAGTCTAATAAGAACTTTCTCTTTGATTTTTGGGAAAGTCTCCCTATTCCTCTTCCCCTTCTTTCTTTTCTCTTAAGTAAATAAAAGTCTAAAGGTACACTGTAATTTTACAATTAGCCGCTCAGTGTAGTGCTCTGCACCTCAGTGGGCAAATAATCAAGATCATCTCTTTCTGCAGCTGCATGCTAACTACGACAAATAATCGAGCTCATAAATTAAACAGAGAGGACCATGCCAGAGCTCCTTTACCTAGTCCCATTATTACTTGCTTTTTTAAAGTCAAAGCATGATGGAAATTTCCGTGTTCATAGGGTTCGTATCGAGGTTGATAGTCTGTCACATTCCCAAATCCTTCTCGCTTGTTGCACATACAAGTGATGAGGGAATGTGTGGGTTTAATGCAAGACTGACCATAGCATTTGCCTATTGCATTCCAAATACGATCATTTCACAATTCAATTATCTTATGATGTTTCTTCAATCCATTACATAGAAATAGAAGATGGAAGATGAAAGCAGAGGGTTTATGATATGCATGACCCCTATATGGCTTCCTACAGCTTTTCATGGCCTACTTAATAGCTCATGTAGGGGTTTGGGGTTCTTTTGTTTTGGTTTGGGGTTTTTGGTTGCTTTTTTTTTCCTTTGTGTTAGTTGCAAAAGAGACTGGCAGATGGGATGAAGAAGCAGCAAGTCATAAAGTGACAGATTAGGTGACTGGGGTATTTTAGTTTGGTTTTGGTTTGGACATTAAACAAATTGAGTAGCTCATATTAAAAGACGACCGACTGTTGGTTTGCAAACTGTACATGGTAGAAAAGACCGCACTTCATCTTGCCCAGTATACTGAGCATTCCAACAGCACAGGCTGAGCATCAGCTTGCGTGAGTGGCTTGTGCATGACTCAGTGTGTCCAGGGAAACCCAGAACTCCCTGGTCATTTGGCACCTGAGCCTCTTGGCAGTAAGTTTTGTAAACCTGCCTTGTGAGGCAGACAAAGAAAAAAGTACACCATAAAAAAATTCATGAGCCCTAAAGAACAATCTCTTCAGGGATGAGAAAATAGGATCCAGAGAGCTGTGAGTAGCTTCAGGGAGAGGGAATGTATTTGAGCTTCCCCTTGAACTGAAATGATAAGATTTTAGCTGACACTGAAGAGCTTGTATCCACAAGCATATCACA
The DNA here is from genome assembly GCF_000695765.1 of Mesitornis unicolor. Lineage (NCBI taxonomy): Eukaryota > Metazoa > Chordata > Aves > Mesitornithiformes > Mesitornithidae > Mesitornis > Mesitornis unicolor. Next base: position 53,849 of record NW_010165957.1, on the reverse strand, counting down.
GTCTGTTCTGTATAAAGGGGTTTTGGTTTTTTTGCCTATATATATTTTTCATTTGCTGCAATGAAAAAAAGAGTGGAGAAATATGGTATACATGGGATTCACTATTAAGCTGTTCAGGCACTGCAATTTAAGACATCAATTTAATCAGGTCAATCAGAATTAACATGCTGGTCTGAAATGACATAATACATGGTTTCTGAGAAGGAGGTGTAGGCAGATTGGAAGCTGAAAGGTTTTCTGGAAACACCTTTCTTAAATGTGATTCTTATTTTTTCTGATGCAGGAGGTGCTGTAACCATCAAAGAGCCACCTTGACAAGCAGGTTCTTCCTTAGATCAAATAATATGAACTTGGTGCTGCAGTGTAAGGAAATGTTCATTTGGTTGGCTGTCAGTTGGCAAGTCTTGAATTAATGAGTCTCTGTCTTCTGTGATAGTGTCAGTTCTGCTGCATCGAGTCCTGAGCAGAACTTCAGTCTAGGCAGTGAAATAAAATTTGCCTGCAGAAAAAGCTCATGATACCTGAGAACTGAATCAATACAGACACACACATTCAACCCTGGGCAACAGTCTTGTCAAATCCCATAACTTAAGCAACTTGAGGTCTGTGTGAGAGGCTGGGAGAGAAAACTGGTGGAGAAGGAAGCAAGGCAGATGGTTCAGCTTTAAATTAGTTGTGCCCCACCAGCGTGATGTCACGTTAAGTACCAGCTGTTAGGCGCAGAATTGCACTGCAGTTTCCTCAGCTGTTTGTGGCATAGCTGCAGACTGGGAAGGTTGTTTTGTGCTTGAATACTGTACTGTGACTTGGGAGAAATAAATTTGATTCCTGCCTTTACCACGTGCTTCCCATGAAAGTTGGCATCTATGCATGTTCCTTACATACTCTGTGCCGTCAGGAGAAAATTAAAATTTGCACTGCTCAGCTGGAAGACTTGTGGTATCTTGAACTACAGATTTACTATTAAATTTTCCTCTTTGTACTTATTGTGTTTATTATGGTGATATCGAAGCTGCCAACCAAGAGTTCAAGGGGGCCCAATATACTGGGAACAACACCAAGGGAGAATAAAACTCTGTGGTCCCCATTGTAGTCATTGTTTTAAGGGCTTGTTTAAAGCAGAAAGTTATTCTGGTATCAGATAAGGTGTGAATAAATGCAGGTAAACCAGCATAGCTTTATGGGGATCCTCCGATGCCAGATTAAAAGCAACTTCTTTTTGCTTAAAATTTTTAGTTTGTTTTCAACAACTGCACTTTTCTGTAGGAATGCAGTCAATGAAATATTTTAGTCTGGCATGATTTAACTCCATAAACTCAAGTGTACAGAGTATTCTCTTAATCTTCTAAATTTCAGTGCGTTGTGCAGCTGTTTTCTGTTTACATATATATATATATACACTCTATATCCTTCCAGAGGTAGCTGTATTTTACCAGTGAACAAAATGATTCCATAAAACACTCTGTGTAAGGAACCTGAGATCCTTTTGAATGACACTTGCTCTATAAACATATGGCCAGTTGTTACAGTGAGCTTTTGTGGTACATGAGAGAATGACAAGATGAATCTCTCTCTACTGGAAGATGGGGATGGAAAGGAGGGAAGGCAAGAGGTAGGTGGTACTGAAATGGCTCTCAGGAACAGAGGGGAAGGACGCGTCCTCCAGTGATGTGGAATCAGGTTCAGTGAAGAGTTGCTCCAGTTAAAGATCTGGCCCATGAGCTATTTTTCATACCATGATTAATGTAGCAGCTATTTGCTGAACCTATTCTACAAATCTTCATCTTTATGATCCGTGGTTTGAGCTTCATCTATATTTTAATATACTTATGATTAAAAACATGAATGTAATTAATAGGGAGAAATCACATTCTTACTTTGTTAGTATAACAACATTATGTCTGATCTAGTTCTGCAAATGTTAGGAAGGAAATAGGTGGGGAGGAGTACAGTGCAGTAGCTGGTTTTTAATATACTGTGAACTGCTTATAGGGTGAAAACCATTCGTTCCAGTGATTATTTTCTCATCGTATACATATTCAGATGCATCTGGTTCTAAACACAATTCACAAACTGGCCTTAATTATTTCTGAGCCTGTATGTATAAGGGGTATATTTTAAAAAATAAACCCATCTGACGTGGATCAGTACATTAAAAAGCAACATTTTAATTACCTCAGGAATACTTTCCCTTATTTAATGTGATTTAGTTTTCCTCTCTTACCTAGCTCCTAAGAGCGGAATCTTACGGATTCCCTATGGAATTCTGTTACTATAGTGAAGTTTTTCATTGAAATTTGAACAGACAAAGCCTTGAGGGTAGTGAAAAGTTTTCTGCCAAAAATTTAGTATTTCTGAGAATTAATGAAAACACCTATTTCAGTGATCTGCTATATGCTCTTCGTTGTGGAGCTGTGTTCAAGATATTGCTGCAATGCTTGTTTAATTCCACAGAACAAATACATTCAAAAAAACCGTATCCACAATTAGGGAGCTTTATTTCTCTCTCTGAGATATAGCTGAAGGACATAATCCTGAGGGAAGGGAAATTCTCAGCTCCCATTTACTTCTGTTGCTTCCAGGTAGCAAAGGCACAGGGACATCTGACATTAAGACAGCAAGAAAGAGAATAATTCAGGAGGTTGGAATACAAGTAATGCTCAAATTCCATCAAGTAGTCAACTCGAGATATTTAATAAAGCACCAGGGAAGACTTGGGTTTATGAGTGTCGCATGGGAGGAGATGAGAAAAGAATAGTAGCATCTGTGCAGTTCCACTGGGCAAATTCTTGGAATTTCATTAACAGAGCATTAATGAGCAGAAGCCATCTCGTCATGGCTGCTCTGTGGCTCTGGAACTTGCACAGTAGTAGTTTATGATGGACCTGATCTTACTCTTGCTGTAGTTGGTGGCACTGTAACCATCAATTATTTCTTACACATCTCATATATAAAATATCTCTGTTTGTACTTCATAGAAGAATTAAAGGCCTATGAAATGTCCTGGGCTGACAGCCCTAGAGACTGAAATTGTGTTTATTTGTGGAATAGGCTGAGCTTAACTGAGACTACTCTTGGCTCTTCATCTCCATGCTGTTGTGGTTGGACCCTTTGTACAGGCAAGCAGATACCTCACCAGCAATTTCCTTTCACTTACTGCATCCCCAGGAGTGCTAAGGCAGGCATCTTCTACCTACTGAGCATTGTTATTTTTCCTGGGTAACAAACAAGGGTGGGTATAAATGACTGTCTAAATTTCTTTTATAAACTAATGTGTTTTCTTTGCCAGCAAGTGCATTACTTCTGTACATATTCTGCCCTGTTTGGAGGAATTTCTCCTGCAAGACCAAGTCTGACTGCTAGAGAAGTTGAATTTTCAAGATCCAGGTTTGCAGACCACTGAAGAGCCCTCAGATGCTAATGAGGTTCAGTCACAACCAGCCAAGGGCACATTAGAAACAACGACCTCTGGGTGAAAGGTTCAATATCCTCTTGCCAACCCTCTGAGGCTCCGGTCATGTTGATGGATTTCTTTTCTTGTTGCTTAGATATTAGCTCTGTATACTAGAGAAGAAAAACTGAAGCCATAGTCTGAGAGGCAAGAGAAGTATTTTAAAATACTAGGGAAATATTAATATTTTATTAGTATTTCAAAATAATAATAGTACTTCTATAGAGCTGTAAAAGAGGCCATCTATAAAATGTCAAAAATCTTAAACATTTTAAATTGGGATTATATCCTTGGGGAAATCAAGAGGATTTTATTATTATTTATTTAACTTGTACTGTTTCATATGAGGATATTGGTGAAACAAAATTTGAAGCTAGATGCAGTATACCTCAGTCCAAAAAGATCATTCATCCTCTGCTAATTTGCCCTATGACATAAAGCACAATGTATGAACATATAAAAATGTGATTAAAGTCATATTTAGGAATAAATTCATCTGGGGCTTTATAAGCTGCAAAAAAATGCAATTGAAGCTCTAACGTTCACTTGGAAACAAGGAAATGTAACTGCATTTAAAAGAGTTTGGTAGGCATCAATTTATACATGAGGATCAATATAAACATAATCTTTAAGTTTCACTGCTGATCACAGCATGTTGATCGCTGATACTTTAAGGAGCTGGAAGGGACTTTTTTCCACATAATATAGTTGCCTAGAAAAAATGGAGCATGTTTGTGGGTTAATATCGGGTACTGCCAGTTCGAATTGGATCAGGTGCCAGTACTTGCAGGAGAGAAGCTGAGCCAAAGAAATGCATTTTTTTCTGCAGTATTCAGATAGCAGCATATTTTAAATGGGAGGTGCTGTTCAGCACCTTGCAGTGTAAGTTCTTTATTTTTATGAACATTTTGAGGTATTACATCAGCAATAGATATAAATAAGCCACTTTCTCCTATAGTCCTCAAAATGTACTAAATGGTGATATCTCTTTCTAGAACTTGAACCTAAGAAGAGTGAGATCCTACCAGCACTCTCGGGTAATGGAGTTACTTTTTCAATGTCAGTGATACAGACCAGTATTTCTGGCATGCTGACAGACCATAATAAAGGTCATAACACTTGCTGTCTCCAAACTCCCAGTGACTTGGATGGGAGTTTCAAGTGCACTGTATTGAGCTGAAGAATTATGGCTTGGCAGAAGCGTGTCTGCTAATAGTAATTTCTGATAAATAGCTGGTGAAAAACAACCCTAACGCTTCTGGGGAAGGGAGAAGAGGGAGAGAGTGGAAGCTGTGTGCAATTTCTTCATTGTTGCTAATAATATTTAATCCTTGCACTGTGTGTTTTATCTGTGGACTTCTGATAATAAAGATGCAAGTACCATAGAACAATTTTAGGCACAGGGAAATGAGTTGATTAATCCGAGTCCTTTGATAGAAACAGGAACTAGTTCTCCAGCTTCTAAACTCTTACATAGCCCTGAGAGAACACCTTGGATTTCATTGCTTCCTGTGCTAATTTCTATATAATCAAACTAAAGCATTTTGTGACAACATGAAATTTATTTGAAAACTTGCTTGTTCAGTTTAGGAAGGAAAACTTTTTTCCATTTAATTTCACATACATACACATACATATATATGCATATATATATTAATTGCCATTTTCCAGAATTTTTTCAATGAGCCACATTTTCTTCCAAGTTAATTTAGCCAATAAATAATTCATTATAAATATGGTAATCCTGTAAGATATATTTAAGGCAGGACCAGGGTGACAGCGGGGCTAAAGTGTTACGCAATTAAATTATACTTAACAGAAGTCCTTTGGATTTGCAGCTCTTATGGATGGCACTGACTTGAAGATCTACATGAGTTGATTCCTACACAAACTATGGTGGGTATAAATGCTATTATGTAGCTGATTTAATCGCATGTAGCTTGGTTTGTACTCCAAAACCATACTTTGTCAGTGTTCTCCCAGATTCCAGTTGCTTGTCACTGAATGTCATTTATTGCAGAAAACCGGATTATTTTCTCAAAATGTTGATGGGAAATATAACAGAGCTGTGAGTAAAGCTGCTAGAGTATTCCCATTTTTCATTTGGGTCTGTCACGGAGCCAAGGAGCGACTCTAATGTCTCCTCCCTCCCTCTTTCACTCTGTCAGTCTCCACATTAGACCCAAGACCCTGGACACAAGGGACCAGTGAGGTTTGGCTAAATTTGGGGATGGGAAACCAAAGAATGAGAGGGGAATAAGCATCTTTCAAACTGTGAAACTAGCCTTGTCTCAGCTCTCTGAAAGTTCAGCAGCAGAGACATGGCAGGGTGAAGAGAAAAGAACAACCTATGTTTTCAAGCCATATCTATCCACCGGCCATAGAGCAAAAAATAGATGGGAAATCTGTTGTGATAACAGCTAGCGCTGCAGTCTCTGAGAAAGGGCCTGGGTTTCTCCATTTAGATTTTGTTAAAGGCTTGTGGTGTGCACCGCAGCCATTATTTTCTCTTTTAAGATGAATAGTTAGCTAACTGAACTACTGTTGAGTGGGTGCAGGATTGAAAACACTTGCATTTACACAAATAATGGAAAACTTAGTGCCCAGGGAGAGAGAAAATCAGTTTAGACTGATCATTAGAAGTCAGCTAGGTAGGACTCTTGGATGGTAAATGTGCACATTTGCTGCTGTTGAAATTGGTGGTAGTGAGGAACCTTTTAAAACTTATTTTCTCTTACATGTGGTGTTATGGGAACTCTTTTTCTTCCCAGGAACTCTTCTGTTCACTGAAAAAGATAATAAAATTAGTAATTTTCTCTTTTGTGGCATTATTATACATATTTTATGATGACTGTACAATGTTTGCCTACTTAGTTCTTCTGTCTTTGAACGATTAATCTTTTTTCTCCCTGGTTGTAAATTGGTTTGTTTCTTTGGGCTCTTATTTTGTGAAAGGGATGTTTTGACACACTGCTGAGCTGAGTGAGATTATCCCAATTACATTTTACTGATATTATTTGTTGTGTGATACCTTCCATGTGAATACCTGCATGGAATGAAATGCTGCCTTTCACTTCCATGGGATCTTGCTTTACTCATGAGCAATTCACCCACAAGTCATGATCACCAGAGCAAGAGGTTAATTATGAAAACCAGTGACTAATGGACCCTGGATCAACAAGGAGTTTAATGCACTAATCCCTAAGAGCAGGAGTAGCCAGTGCCGGTGTGGGACTCCAGCAACCTGCACACTTTTCCCTCCTCTTCCTGCATTTACGGATGACCTGTGGGAAGTCCCTCCAATTCTGTGCTTCAGAAGGCACATTTCTACAAGGAAAATCAGCTCCCTTGGGGTGGGTGACCCTTCCATATCTCTTTGGACAATGCTTATTTTATAGAGGATTTGTGAAAATAAACAGCAAAGATGCTACAGATGTACAGAATCGATTTTCCCAGTTAAGTTTGGACGCTCCAGAGTGTGACCCAGGTCATCTGCTGGGATTCACCACTCTTGCAGACAGACCTGTAATGCCAGGTCCCAAGAAGCGATTGTGCCTTTCCAGAACTAGACAGCTAATTCATAGGAGCCCTGGGATAGGGAGGATGTTGAAGACTGCTTTATTGCATCTCTGTTACATTTTTCTAACTGAGAGCGCAATTAAAAATGCGGTATTATTTTTAGAAAGTTATTGTTCTTTTAAGCAATCACATTTTCCATTTTCATATTGTTGTGACATCTCCTATCTGGGTATGGCAGTTGCATGAATTAAGTTAAGTGCTGTTGTTCAGCTTGATTACAAGGAAACTGAAATATGCCCCTCATGGGTACTATCTGTCACATTGCTAAATACAGAACCAACATAAAGCTCTGCTTGTTTCTGTGCAAGCCTTCCACACCATGCTCTGAAGCCGTTTCTGGGAGATCCTGACTGTCTCCTACTCCTGCCAGAGTCCTCTTGGTCCAATAATTCTTGGTGTCCTGCAACATGGGAATTTTGCTGTGTTTCGGACTTCTGAGATTGGTAAAGTCTTCCACAGGAAGTCTCCTCAAATTCTCTAATCCAGCCATCTTCAAGACTGGAAATTACTTTTTCATGCTTCACCTGGGGAGGAATGCAGAAAATGTAATTTTTAGACTGTTTGCAACTATAGGCACATGTTCTTCTTAGCTGTAAAGCATGAGAAGTTAATAATCCAGTTGTTAGCAAAGAATACAACTTCTCCTATAATCAGTAATTCCATTTATGCCCCCAAAGTTACAGTTTGTATTTTATGAAGCACTTGGAGGTAAATATAGAGATGAAAATAAGTCTTTAATGTACCACATCTCTTCAGAACTTTCATGACATTATTTTTCTGCTGTCCTCCTTGTGTCATCTTTAACATGCCCTGTATGCTCTGCCTTCTGTGCATTGTTTATTTAATACCTGTCCTCGTTTCACATTTACGACTGAAGTGCCTATTTTAGGCTTCTCAGAATCTTCTCTCCAAGTGGTTTGAGCCATGTTATTTTGCATACCCTACTTTGAAAACATGTGACTCAAGAATGACTCAGGGTCTTGAAGAGAGAGAACATGCAAGGATAATACTCTCTTAGACCGAACAAGAAAATGGGCTGCTATCAACTCTAAGAGCATGCTTTTGTTTTTCAGCTTGTACAGAACACACGTGCGAGTATCAGCTAGCCTTATACTTGAAAGGGAAAACTGCACTTTCTATGTATTTAGCTATTTGTTTGACAATCTCTAACATCTATTTTATAGAAGATGTTTATGTTCAGGAGCACACAAGACTAAAACAACAGATAATTGATTCCTTTTATCTTGCATCTCTGTTTTGAATATACTTTTATTTCCTCTTCCTTGTCTTTCCTCTCCTTCCCCAATTAATACAGTCATGATTTCATACAGATCAGGCACTCAGGATAACATGGGCATCGTGTGGTGTTCAAGGCAGGACTGAGACCTGAACTGCGAGTGACTTCTATGTAAGTCTTGACTAAATTAGTTGACCCAGACTGCCCTGAAGAATGCTTCTGAGGTGCTCAGAAAATATGACAGTGTATGTGACATACATAATGAAAAGAGATTTTTCTCTCCTAAATGCTAGGATTCCAGGAAATGAAAATTTCACTGTGACCTGATTAGAAGACCACTTTTTTATTTAAAGAAGTTGCCATTCAAACAAGCTTTGAAAAGAATAAAGAATTTCATACTTTGAAATTTCTGTATGAACTGCTTTCATTTTTGACTGTGTATGATTAACAATAGCTGGACAGACAGCAGCTGTGGAGTCACATTCAGGGACTAATGGCTAGTTCACAGTCTGATTGCTAGCAAGGAGCACAGAGGTATTGCTTTGTTTGTAAATCAGACCCTGAAATAGGCTGTACTGAGTGACATCTCTCTCATCTTATCTCTCTGCTTTCCATCTAAAAAGGAGGGAGAAGCAGCAACAAGTTGTCGCTTCCTCCGTGTGCATATGCGTGTGTGTACATGTCTGACTCGTGCCTGTTGGTCAGAGGATGGTGCAAGGAGATTCAAGCTGTTCCTGAGTGCGTCTCAATGTGTTTATGTTCAAAATGTCACCTGGAGGTAGACTACTGTTTTGTTCTCACTTCCCACGCAGACATGGGGTGGTCTGTGCCGTGTAGAGCTCTGAAGTGGAGCTTGAGCCAACTTCAGTACTGGAAGTACCATAACCACAATGATTTAGTCCTCCAGCAGAAGAGCAGGGCATGCTAACCTAGACATACCTGTGCAGTAGTACTGGTGGTGCTTCTATGGTGTCTCCCACGACACTGTGCTATGCTGTGTGATTTGCCCAAAATCACTCTGTAAGATTGTGCCAGTGTGTGAAATTCAGCTGCTTCTCCAGCTCCCCAGTCAGCACATGGATGCCAGAGCATCCTCCCGGCTCTCCTGTCCCTTGTGGTCATGCAGCCTGGGAGCACTTCTGTGGAGCCTTTTTCTTTCTCCCTGTAGGAAAACCAGTCTCGGTTTCTCTGCTGCTATCAGAAAAAGTCTTCATACAGCAGCAGTTATGTTATTGACTATGAGTCAGGTTTCATCTTAGTTTGAGTATCTGGATGCAGAGTTAAGTAGGACTCTAATGGCAGTATCTTTTCAATAGGTGACTTAGAATGTTGGTGTTAGTTATTCTGAGGAATAACCCATGGTCCTTTTGAAAGTTTGTCATGCATTTAATTCATAAGGACCTATAATTTTAGAACTGAGTAGTCCTTTTACACGGTTGACATCTTGAAAGACATTTCAGAAACAGCTAAGTTCTCACTCTGTAAATGAGAGTCTCCTAAAGTGGCTTAAGTTGGACCACTGTATAATTTTAAAAATATTTTCAAACAGCTAGATGATTATCCTCAGAAATTTGGGAGTGTTTCTACAGATGTGCTCTTTTGACCTTAGAGAATACTGTAGAGAGATAGCTATCAAGCTGAAAAAGAAACTAAGTGAAGGAGCATATTACAGCTATTAGCTAGCTTCAAAAAGCATAACAAAAGGTGAAATAAAACACAAAGTGTTTCATAATACACAGCATAGTTTCTTAGCCAGTCATGGTTATTTGCTTTATAAAAGATGTCCTTGATGTGGCAAAGAATCTAATAGATTGAGTTACATATTTTTAGACCATACTCTGTGCTTTAGTAGTTTTAAGAAAAGCTATTGAGGAAGAAAGAGATGATGAGAAAACTCTTAAGCCAAAAATGAATCCGGTGCATTAGGATAACTTAACATGCCTTGAGGCGTGCTTTTTTTCTACAGGAGTAGGTAATCAAGATACTCTGCTATGCCAAATGCTTTGTTTTAAGAAAGAAGAGAAGAGGAAAAAAATTAGTCTAGGGAGAACATTAAACTTCTGCTTGACATATGAAGGTTTCAAGGCTAGTGATAGGCAAAATTTATGTGATTAATATTCTGTGTCCTGTGACCAAAAATTGGAGTACATTTTACACACCATTATGCAGCAACATAAGAGCAGGGTCTACATTTTTTTTGGAAGCTTGTCTATCCACTCTTTGCATTTTTTATTCCTTTTATGTACTGCTCTGGGACATAAAAATGCACCATATTCCCTTTATAGTTGTATAAATACTGAAGGTTAAATTGTACAAATGGTCTATGTCTAAACACTTGATACCAAATCTGTGCAGCTCACTGAGGATGCTGCTTTAAAGAACCAGATAAATCTCTTGATGTGCATGTGTATGGATACAGATACAGGCTGTCCTTATAGGCTGTGTACGTACGGGATCTGCCAGGCAGCAGATAATGCTGTGTTCAGCCAGTGGCTATATATTGACCTAAGGAAGACAAGAGGTTTAAAACAGCAAAGCAGAAGTGCAACGCATGAATAGCTATGTGACATTTAAAAAATATACTGAGCCTATCCTGCCCTTACTCCAGTGAGTAAGAACTTCCCACTTGCTGTGGTGAGGAACTAGTTTCACCAAAGGACAAGGAATCAGGATCCGTGGAAGTTTGACTTTCTCATTAACATGCTTTGTTCACAGTTTGCAAATTCATTTTTAGAAAACATCTTTCATTACATGATGAGAGAGAAAACTTACGTTGCAGCCATTGTGAAGGGTGTGAAGTAATAGCAAAATAAAATGCAGAGAATATCTATTCTGTTCAAGAAAGAAATCCAAAGATTTACTGCTATCTGAGTTATAAAAATGTTCCTTGAAACTTTCTTTCTATGGGAAATAACATGGGGAATGTGCTCTTTACTAGTTGTTTTTGGTATTTTTTCTAAAAGATTTGGCATTGGATTTAAATGACAATTTCTCTTCAGTGCATAAATATATAATAATTTGATTAGTTATCTTGTCTTGATATATTTTCATATGTAAAAATCCTTTTGATTTATCCTCCTAGGAATGATAATAATATATATTATTACGGAAGACATAAGCTGCTGCAGGACAACTTTTTGCCTGCTTGAATATTACTGTTTTTAAAAAACAACTGCAAATGCAAGCATTAAAAGAATTACATTGCCCTCATTGCAGTGGGACTACGGTTAACAATTTTCATTTATAAGACTCACCACTTCAATGCTGTTAATAAATTGTGGGTAAAACAGAACTGATTTAGGTTGTTTTACAAAGTAATTTGTATGCTTTTTTTAAAACAAGCAACTTTTTCTTAATACTAATAACCATGAGCAGAATCTGACCTTATAATGATTTGCTTTACTTATTTATGGATTATTGCTAACCTGTGACTTGCAGTCCACTAGCGGATGAAATCTGCCTAATGCAATCATTTAGATGTACTTTCTATAAAGCTGCATTTTAATTTAATTTGATTTTAATCAGTTCTTGTTATCAGATCAGGAGAAAAACAGAGTCTAAACCGTGTTGCTCTTGGAAACACAGCTGCGAAGTTCCCAGCCCCAGCAGCAGCTCCCGGTGGGATTTCTTCTGATCTCGTTCAGAACTGGGTTACGGGGGTGTGTGTGCATTTGCAGCTCTTGGAAAACCTTGTGATGCTAAAAATCCAAATCCTACTGTAAGTAATTAGCAAATCGATCCATTCCCTCCCCAGATAAAATATGTGGTGTCCATAGCCCAGAATTCAGGATTTGACCTATCATTGCAACTTGTACACCAGAATCAAACTGCCCGAGTTGTGAGCAGCAGTTTGCTACAGGACTGGAACTGTCAACTTCAGTATTTGTTGTACTTCAGTGCCGTTACTCAGTTTGTCTCTATAAATGAGCCCAAGAATTCAGTTTGGAATAGTAAAAAAAATACAACAAAACAAGCATTTCAGTATCTGATAACGTCAAGCAGCAAGAGGATTTTGAATCCTGGTTCAAGAGGGGCCCTTACGGTTTGTGGGTTCAGCCTATGTCTTCTCTTCATAAGTTACAACAATGCAGTTGTTGGACTGTGGTGCTGGCATTTAAAAAAAAACACAACTAATTTTGACAACAAGGATGGGGATAAGGGTAGAGATTGAAGTAATTCAGTGCTCTAGGTGAAGTTTCAGGGGGAATTACCTTCTCCTTTCCTCCTTGTAACAATGCAGATTCAAACACATTATTCTGTTTCATATGTGAGTTTAGCATGACACAAAATCCAACCAAAAAACCACAACGCATCTATGATTTATTTAGCTGAGATCAAAGACACAGAGCTGCAAAGAATCTAATTAAAATTTGATGATGCAGCAGGCAGGCTACATCTATTATTTAATTTGGAGGTTGTGATCTTATACAAAATTAGCTTCAAGATTTCACTTACACTCTTGGGCTGCAAATATACTTGTACTCAATCATTTTGATATGAAGTTGAATTACCAGAATTTCACAACACATCCTTAGATGTCCTATGTGGAATTTGTTGTCAGGAAAGGAGCGAATAAATTCCAGCTTTGGACCAGCTCAAGTACTTTTCTAACGATGTGCTTGCTTAGCACTAGCACAGGTCAACTTGTTTTGGTTGAAGTACCAATAGTGGTATATTTTGAAAATATGACTGATTACTGATATGTGTTCAGGGTGGACGCAGACACAGCTGTTGACCTTCTCAAACGACTTAATGAGCTTCTGAAATAAGCTTTAGAAATTTTTTTAAAAATTTTTTTCTTAATAATTCTACCCATTTGTTTCATGAAACAGAGCAGCACAGAACTAAATGATCTAATTAACAGACTTTTTTCATTTCCTTTTTCTTTAAGATAGAAGAAGCCATGTCATTTCTGGAATCTCATTGATAGAAGAACTGGTAAGAAGTTACTGTAATAATTAATTTTAATGGAAAATCTTTACAAATCAACCGGGTTATGCAAACACTCCTTTATAAAAGTGAGAGTGCCTTAAATGGATGGTTTTGGCTGATCTCGTACCTAAGTAACAGCTCTGGAGATTAAACATCCTTTCACCAATAGATGAGATTTACACATGTGGGTACAGTGTATTCATCTAAGCAAGACTTGTCTTTAGTTATGTTCTAGCAACCCCAGCCTGTTTATCTAATTTAAATGTGTGATGCTGAAGTTAAGGTAGAATCTGGTCTAAAAAGCCTGACTGTGATGCAGGGAGGGCTGCCTCTTTGGAATGGGACAACCCATGCTCCCTGCAGCCCTGCACTCCAAGTCAAGCATGGGCTAACTGGTTTCCCTCTCTCTACCATGATTTGTGCCCATCTTCAGAATAAATAGTTTTCATATCAACAGTGGAACTTTATCTGAGGCTGTGGATAGGCAATTTTAGTTCTGGTTATCCGTTCTTCTGGTGATTTAAGTTCTTTTGTAGTATAAAGAAGCAGCACTCACAGGGCCAGGCATTGCTTTTAGCTTAGAAATTGCCGTCGTTAGCTGTGAGAAGGGGAGCTGCTGCTGCTTAGCAGAAATTTGTGTCTGAATACAGGCATATTCCTGGCCCTCTCATTTGTGCATGAGAACAGTAAGATGCTGCTACATAAACCAGCTTTGCATCCTGCAGGGTGTGAGAATGGAAAAAAAATTGCCTGTCCTATTCTAAACTGCGGACTTGTACTTCCTCTTCAGCAGCCAGGGTAGTGATGGTGATGGCTACAGAGAAAGAGTAGCAGGACTCTTGGCTCTGAGAATTAGGGAGGAGAATGAAAGTAGGCTGAGAAGTATTGATCCCACCTTCCTTAATGCCTTTACTGTTTGGTCGGGGGGTTTGTTGTGAAATACAGATGTACACTGTCAGAAACCACAGGGTTTACTTGAGATCTGGTACCTTTGCAATGTGCATCAAGGGAGTCTGGAGAGAATGTCTGTCCTTAATTATGTGCTGAGATACTCCCCTATATATGTCATTTCTTTTATGACCACTGAATGCGTTTGCACTTCTCTTTTTTGAAGGTGCTCACTGGTCTAATTCTGGCTTTCTTCAACTAAAGAAAACCAAAATAAAACCCAGATGTTAGGTGATATCCTTTTTAAAAAATTATTTTAATAAAAGTAGAAAGCTATTTATGCTGTTGTTTTATTTTATTTTGCTACATAAAGTTTATCCAAAATGTGTCACAGATCAAAAGAAGGTTAATTGATTGTATCAATAATAAGAGCCTTCAGATTTCAGATTCACTTGGTTTGGTCTAAGTTTGGATTTGGATGTGCTTGAAGGTCATTGAGCTCTTGGTGCTGAATGTACCAACCTAGTGCAGAAGGCAGAAATATCCTTAGCATGGAACTATGGAAACTGTGGTTTTGAGGAGGATTTTGCTAATTGGCAGACCGACTATTTCTAAGTGAGTCTACTACTGCTGAAATATCATGCAAATGATTGAAATGAGAGATTTTAATAATGCAGAGTGGGTCTAAGATGATACATATTCTTGATTACCGTTCTGTCTGTTTGGGTTTTTTTAATATTAAGCTTAATCAAAGAAAAAACAAATTTCAATTAATGAAAGGGAAAAAGAAATGTGATCCAAATCTTTAGGGAGATATAACAGTTAATTGGATTTCAAGTACTGTAGCTATGTTCTAAATAATGTTCCATTTTCTTTTCAGGACTACAGTTGTTTAGTTCCATTAGCCTTAATGTACAAGGTCAGCTTTTAAATTATACTGCATTAGTCTACTGGTTTCTTTTGCCTCATTCTTCCTTTGTTTTTTCCTGTATGGCTTCTCTCATAGCCATGACCTGCCTTGGCAGAGGTCACTTGTCACAGCGACGAGAGAGCTGCCGCAGGATCTGTCAGTCCCCTTCCGAATGATTCCTGTCTTCCTTCCAGCCCCCCGTGTGGCACTGAGAAGTTCAAGCTCTGTCTGTGACTCTCGAAACAATGAACCGAAGCTGCTATTTGCTTGTTAATATCAGTGTTTACCAATAAACTGAGCCTTCCAACTGCAAAAAAAATTTGAAAAACTTCACTTGGCAGCAATCACTGTAATTTCTGAATACAAATGAATGGATCCTCGGGGTTTATTTTGAATCCCGTTTTAACAAAAGAAATTATGATGTGCAATGCTGGGATAAATTTATATTCTAGAGGCAAGCATTTTCAGTGTTGGGAAGGAATGGTTCTTAAGCAAAGCAAGTTATCAGGTTGTTAGGTTGTTACTTGCGAGAGATGAATCTCTTTCTCATTGACTGAAATTTCAGTGTGCCACTGTTGTTGCTGTTTGTGTCTAGAAAAGGAAATGTTAATGTGAATTCAGCTTTAAAACAGAGTTGCTAAGTGGACGTGGAATTTGGTGACAAAACTTAAGTGCCTGTTATGGCTTTCCACATAATGGGATTCGTTAAAAGCATTGACTTTCCTTCTTCAAAGCTTGTTGGCATTTGATTTGGATGGGTTCAGGTAGACAAATGCTAAGTACTTTGCCGAATCCAATTTTTGACATGTTTAAAATGTGATGTGTTTACTTGGGTTTGAATACTTCTTCCTTATGGAAATAAGCCTTTTTGGTAGTGAAAAACTAGAGCAATGGATTAGAATTATGCTGGCCATTACATGTATATTCCTTGATTATTTGCAAAATAATGTGATCAAATGCATAGCAGGTGTTTTTCACTCAATTCTACCCTTACATTTCCACCTCCTTAAAAAAAACCAAAGCATTCCACCAACCTAAGAGTAAGCACAGGTAGCGATGAGAAGTTGTTACAAAAGCACTGAGACTGCCAGTCTCTAGAGACAACATTTAGTTTACCGTAGTTTTAAAAATGTGTCAGCGTTGTTTCTCTTTCAAAGAAACATACAACGCTTCAGTGAACCTGACATCTTTTGGAGCTGACCCTATTAATTATTTTTGACTTACTGTGTACTATACATCCAGGGGGATTTACAGAGGATGGAGTACAATATTGTCAAGGGCTTTTATTTCTCTTTCAAATGTACTTGTGTGTGTTAGAGGGTTTACATGTAAAACTGTCTATTAGTGAATGCTATGTGATAGGTTGAGAGATATAAACGGATCCTTTTTGAGGAAAAAGCATACATAGGAGACTAATAAAATGCACTGTAAATTTGATATCTATACTGCTCAGAAATTCAGACAGCATATAGACTACTATGTACAATACCTAATTTTCCTGCAGATCTTAAAAGTATAACTTCTAAGGACCATTTCTTCTAATAGAAGCAGTCTGGACTACATGCTTCAACAGAGAGGACCAAATTCTGTTCTCAATTACACAAATATGAAATTCGAATTCCTACATTAAATCTGAAAGACTGGCTCTGCATGAGCATTGGCGTGGCTGAGAGCAGATTCTGTCCCTGCTGTTTTGTTTGCTCTTTGGAGACTGTTGACATGGGGAAGGTGATAAAGGGAATGGCAAGTTAGTCACAAGGTGAAAAGTCGGGCAATAACAGTTGGGACGAGTAATGTGCTGAAGGTAAACTAATATAGGGGCTGAGAAAATTCATCACTTTTCTGATTCTTTTTCAGTCATTCAAGGGAGAAAAAATATGAATGATAGGAAAAAAAAGGCAGAACAATAAAAATGTGCCTTTCTGCAATGAAAAGTCATTTCCCCATCACCCACACATACACAGGTCTTAAATACAGAATGTATTGTGTCTTATAGTAAGAAAAATGAAAGGACAAAGTCAGGGTTTTTTGTTGTTGTTGAGTGGTGGTGGTGTTGGGTTTTTTTAATATAAATGCATAACTTCTCAGTAATTTTGCTTTGGTCAGAAATTCGGCTGAGGTCTAAGGCTCCATGATAAAGATAGCTGGTACCCAGGATGGTTTTGAGTTTAATGTGTAGCCAGACAAATGTGTCTAGGTTTGGTCCGAGGCAGTCCATACCTGCATAGGAGGAGTTGGTATAGAAGGAGACAAAAATAGATTGAAAATTCAGGAATCAGATTGAATTGCCTTATCATTGTCAGATCTAGTGTTGATTTCTGTTGCAAGATTGAATTTAAAAGAGAATAAGAGGGCACTATTACCCTGGTTGATCCATTACTTAGTACTATAAGATCTGCTTTTTTAAAAATTTTATAATTCAATTGACAAGTCATGAATCCCAGTATGACAGTTCTCAGCTGCCAAGAATGTGGGAGTATAAATGGGAGTGTCAGTATAAATGTACTGGAGCAAGACTGACTCCTAGAGAAATATAGTCTTGCAATATAGGCTACAATTTTACAGTCTGCTCTCTATGGACAGTTCCTAATAAGAATTTTTCTATGTGAATCTGATTCCAGTATTGGATCACTATCTTTTAATTGTTCTTTTTTTCTCTGAAATGTACCATTTCCACCTCTGAATGTTATGCACTTCAGCATTTGTATGGAACTGACTGGTATAAGCAAAAGTGCTACATCTGCTAAAGGTTACCTGTAGGGTTCTTTGACTGTCCTAGAATCTCAGCCCAAACATAAAATGACAGAGATCAAAGATAAGTGAGGGCCACTGGAAGGAAAACATGGATTTTTAGTGGCATCTTTATAACCAACTGGAGGAAACATAGAAATAGCATTAAAGTAAATGTACTTGTTCTTGGAGCTCATTATGTGATCCCCTTTCATTGCCACACTGCAGGAGAGGAGATGATGGGACACGGTGACACTGTAGAAGATCCACTAAGCCATGCTGCTCTCAGAGACAGTTCATTAACTGAAGCATAGCTGTGTAAATTATAATCCCCATTTCACATGTGTATACTTTTTACTGAAATTTAGAGAGAAGCACAGCATTATTCTGGTCAGTCTTGTTAACATCTGCAAACTGTTGAGTTAAACAGTTTTTAACCAAGCTAAAGCTGATGTTGACCAAGTATGGAACAGGGCAGGATGACAGACAGAGCAATGGCCAAATCTGGGCTGTGTTTCATTGCCTCTGTGCTCTTGCCTGTCTTTTTTGCCAAGCTTCTAAGTAGAGGAGATTTCACCCAAAGATTTTAACCTAATAAAATGATGGTAAAGTAGATTAGAGAACACAGACTTCTGAAGAGGTGCATTTGAAATATTTAAATTAGTTGACGGATCTTCTCTGAATCCATATGAACCTATACTAAAGCCACTCAGAAGAAATTAGCTATAAAGAACATGGTGGGTATTATCAATCAGATAGCTTCCCACCTAAATGGAGATCTCAGCGAGATTATAAATTCCTTTTAAAGTTTTATATACTTGAGGATTTTTCTCTGGCACTTGTCAGAAATGTTGATTCTTTTAAACCAAGAATGAAATATCAGCAAAATGTTATCATTAATACAATGTGAAACACTGTTTTAAGTTCAGTACCTTCTTTAAATGAAATTAGGTTGGCAGAAAAACAATTCTTTGTATTCTTTTCTTTGTGTTTTCCTGTTGGAATATAGCCCCCCTCTTACTTTATATTAAATATTTAGTTTTGAAACGTGGGATTTATTTAATGCTTTAATTAGGTACTTTTTAAAATGTACATAAAGAAAGCATTTTTTTGAAACTGCAGTGGTTTATTGTGAAATGTTTTTAATGAATGCTTCAGCTGAAAGAGTTTGAAGAAAAATCAAATACTGTTTGAGATGCTGAAACATGCGTTTTTCGACTGAAGACACAGAGTGAATGCATAGCGTGTCAGATCCTGATTCTTCAAAGACTTGTGTATGGGAGCTTTCACTTTAGATACAGCCCTGCTTTCTGCCAATGGAATTTTTGTAGGCTCAACATTCATGTATTTCAGGAGTGGGTCTAATTGCAACAAAGCACATAAAACATTTAGCATCATGCTGTTTGTGGGTTAACAGAAGTCGATGATTCTGCCTCACCACAGTCTCCTAAAGGACGGGTGTCATCCTGAACACAGCAGCATGACTAGAAAGAGGTGACAAAAAGGCCTCATAGCCTTATACCCTGTGGAAAGGGGCAAACCAGACCAATCTAAAATTTGTCCTAATTCTGCCTTCCTCCCTAAGTGTGACTGCTCAGGGTTGGACTTTGTCTTCTTCAGGCTGGACCCACTGGCCTCTGGTGATTTTCATCACGTGACAGAGCAGTGGTTGGACATCCTTCCTTCCTTCCACAAAGCTCTGCCCCTATAGTTCTCATTGCATCTGCTGAGCCCAGTGCTTTGATTGCAGAAGAGTTAAAAAATATAAGCAAAAGGCAATTTTAAAATGGAGAAAAAGCTACCTTGTTTCATTCTGTTGCAAATTTTGCACTTTAACTCAGATAAATGTCAAACAATTAATAATCACCAGCAATTAATGTTATAGCTCAATTATTTGATTTCATTGATTTTGCCTACTTAATTTGCCTGCTTCACACTATTCGATAAGAAAATGCAAGCCGAGCCACAAGAAGGCAGCAGTACTGGGGAGTTGTACTAAAATCATCAGAGGCTGGATCTGTTCTTTACTTGCTGACAGGGTAATTTTTCTTGCTGTTGGCAGTTGCAAAAGTGTTTAATTTTATTGATTCTTTATTCATCCGTTTTTATTATTTATACCCTTTACGTGAATATCCAATGGGAGTTTACTTCTTATAAGGCAATACCATGTCACCTGTTTTCTCTGTGATGAGTTTATTTATTCTGAAACACCTGCATGTTAAAGATAAATACGTAGATTTTTCTCAATAATGTTTCTGCTGGCCTAGTGTTGTGCATCAGTTTTTTGGTAAAAATGTCACCAAGCCAGATAAACGATAATAGAAAACATACAGACACCACCCACCACAACCCCTGCCAAATTCAAGCCAGATGAACTTAAAAACTCCAACTTAAAATTCAGGGAGTTATAGATGAAATATTGTTGGCTGTTGCTATAAATGGCTGTCTTCTGAGGTCAGTTTTACTGCAGTATAGGATACCAGAGCCTTACGACACACACTGTTAATACACTGAATGAGTTAGCACATTTAACAAGTCATCATGGCTCACTGTGGTTATGTTCACTGGTTTGTGCATCTCAGAGTGTGGTAACACGTACCAGATTAAATCTCAGCAAAAATTAACGTCCTTTACCCCGAGCAGGTTAAGAGCATGTTATCGGTTAAAAAGGCCTGGCTGGCTGGTGCCTCGTTATGCTGTTAACTCGCTCATTTGTCTGAGCCTTAACTTCCATCTCTTTTCCCTTGTTTCATTGACAAGATGAAAGCAGGTTTGAATCACTGTCAGAGTCCATTGGAGCAGTTCTTCCCACAGAAGAATTTTAAATCAGTTGAAGCAAAAAAAGAATTGTTAACTATAAGCAAGTCTTGTGTGGGAGTTAATAACTAATTAGTTCATTCTTTCACTTGTATAGATAAACTACGAAAAACTTAATTTTAGGAATTCTAGGTAAAATGTGAATTTCGATATGAACACTTTTAATAAGTTGTGGACAGAAAGTGGGATGCCACTGAAAAATAACCTCTACATTTTCATGTTGAATCAGCCCTCATCTATCTGAATCTTTAAGCTATAAATATTCTCATTTCTAGAGGAACAGGAAAAGACTTTGAACAGTTTTCTTTTACAGAATGGGCTTAGCAACATCACTTAAAGTAAGATTAAAAAATTCTAAACTTACAGGAAATAGGAGGAGAAAATTCATTGGAAGACAGTATAGAAATATGCTGCCTATGTCATTGTTGAGTAAATTCTTAAAGTCTGGCTGTTAAATTCAGTATCCTTCAAAGTAGCCTGCAATTATTTACAATTTTCATTATAACTTTTATTGAAAATCTATTTTAAGGTTGCTTTTTTGAGTATGCTTCCTATCCATACTTTATTTTCCACTGGGTACACACATTAAGGGTTAGCAGGTAGACCTTCAAGAAAATATTTTAGCTCAGAACTTTTGCAAAAATTATTAAAAGCACTTAAGTCATCAGAACTCATTTCTAGTCACTATTCATCTATTTCAGTCCTTATTGTTCTACACAATTCTGCTGACTTTGTTTTTTTAAAATCTTTCAGGCATAAAATTAATCTTAAAAGTTGAGTAAAAATTAGGTACTTTCTAAAAATTCTAAGTTTAGAAAGTGGTGAACTCATATATGGTAGTGTGCCAATCCCCAGATTAGACCCTGCCAATGCTGGTCAGAACTCGTGACTCCCTTTATTTTGCTATTTTATCACCTTGGAGAGTACATGACAATTTCTTGTAGCTCTGTGAAGGCCATTCTTGGTTTATGAAATACAGACGTGAGGCACAGATGCAAGATCTGTCTGTGTGGAGCACTGTCCTCTCACATAGAGAAGCCCAGAAACCAACCAAATGCACAGCCACCAGTGCCTACAGAGGCACTTGGAGGAAAAGTTGCCCTCAGCACTAGGGAAAAACTTGAAAATGTTTACAGCTTCAAGGTATACCTGGGATCTAAAGGCTGCCTAAAAATGTGTTTTCATTACCCCTGAAAAAGGAGAATAATTTCAATGAATATGGAACATGCAAACACCATGACATCTGCAAGCAGAAACTGTGCTAGTTTCTCAAATTAGTTTAGATTTCACATACTCCACCCCCACCTTCTGTTTAACAAATGTATGCATAGATGATAGAAAAAAATAAGTCTAAAGGAAAAAACAAACAAACATGGGAATGAACTAATTCTCCTGAATTCTCCCGTCACTCAAGTAGTTATAAAACAAGCCAAGCATATACCGAAGGTGAATGTTAATTACTAAGGAGGCAGACAGATGGTCCGACTTTTCTTTAGATGGTTCACCATACTTTATTATTCACAGAAAATTATCTTTGATAAATGGACACAATGTTAAAAAGATATTTTAAAAATTTAAATGTTAATGAGAGAAAAAATTTTAATGTTAAAAAGTACATTTGATAGATTTCTGCTACGTTATGATTGGTTGCAAATATGAGTGGGGTTTTTCTGTTTGTTTCTTTTTGTTTTATCAGAGGTTACCAATATTAAACTCCACATTTGTCTCCTGAATTTAAAAGCAAAGTGTCATTCCACAGAAACCATGATTTGTATTGAAGTCTCACGTTCACTCCACAGTGGTGACATTTCCTTGCTAACACAATTGCTGGTACGTCAGCATCACAACTGCAGGCAGTCACCCTAAGGGGAGTTCAGTATGTTCTGGATCCTTCAGGAAACATTTTTGTGTCTCAGAGCACTCAGCCAGCCACAGTCATGTTTTCTAGGAGCAGGAACTTTTTTTTTTTTTGCTATGTTGAATAATGATTAGGAAAAATATTATGCATAACCAACTAACCGAAGGAAACTGAAAATTAGCTGGCTAGACACCAGCTGCTAATACTGATATGGCAAAGGCTTTTCTTTGCTCTACAGACAGAAATATAATAGCGTCTCAGGAAGCACAGACAGATTGTCCCATGACATCTTTCCCTTCCCGCTCTCAACCTCACCTGCCACGGATGTACCACATGGCTGAGTTCTAGCTGCCGGTCTGGAAAGGCAGTCATTGCATTGCATTGCACTGCTTTTGTTCTCTACACAAACTTATGGGTGAAGAGGACAGGGACCCACTTGACAGAAGTTTCCTTCTCTGCAATATGACACAAGCCCTCTAGTAGCTGCAGTTACATATAGAGAAATCAGGCTTCCAGCTAACCAGTACTTACATGAGTAAGGAGTACATATTTTGTGTGTGCCAAAATGTAGGAGAAACCATTTGCATGGACAGTTTGTATTTATACAGGGGGAAAACGAGTCAGCTTTTAACAAACTTGTATCACCACATCCTTATGTCTACTCCCTACTTCATTTGAAAACAGAGGAAAAAGCCCCACTAACTCTGTTGACCCCAATTTTGCAGTATCACAATTCTATGTCTTCAGCAGTTGTATGTTATTTACCAAAAATATTAAAATATTGCTGCTGCACGGAGTGTAACTTGTATTAGCCTTCCCATTAATGTGTAATATTGAATCAAGCATGCTGTGCCTTGAATTCTTCTATCAGTTCACCTGTGTAATTGGCCAGCGTCTCTAGGGTATAGATATTGCATTTCAGAGAAGTTGAACTCCTGCAAGCTGGACAGTTAGATAGTTCTGGCCAATTTAATTATGCAAATGGAAATTCAGTTTCTTGGGAATATATTATCAGCATTACTTCAAAGACTTGCATAGAATTCTCTCCTATCATCTTTTTATGGGTTCTTTTTCTTTGTTGCACAAGTGAAAATGAAATATTACAATACATTGAGAAAATTTGGTGAGAAAATAAATGAGCTAGATACATTTGCAAATGCCTTCTGTTCCAGTTAGAGGCCGGTAAGCTAGGGATGAGGAGATGGAAATTTTGTTCTTTCTTCCTCTCCTGTCTTGCACATATGCTTTTACAGAAAAAAAAGTAGAATTTAAATGAAAACAGCATTACAGGTATTTTAAATCACATCAAAGAATTTAATAGACTGTCTAGGCTACAGCATTCTAATATATATCTATATAAAAGCTATTGTAAAAATAAATTTTCTCATAAAACCTTTCATTTTGCCTAAATTATTTCTTTACAAATCTAAAGGATCCCATGTAAAGCTGTAGGGGTAACATAGCTAAAATAGTTTATGCCCTTCAAAAATTGGCATTGTGAAATTAGCTGAGGAATTGAAGAATGGGTGGCATTTTGCACCCTACTTGGAAACTTGAAAGTTGTGTCCTAATGCACATAAAATTCTAAACCCATGAAGACTCCCTCTTTCCATATTAAAGTAAGTCTAATCAAGGACCTCAGCACACTGGTAGAGTATCTTCAATAAGATAAATATGGGTATTTAGACACCTACTTTACAAATTATTTTAACATTTTGATGAACTATTCTTCTCTTTCCCCACTTTTTCAAGCTATTGGTCTTTTCTTGAGTTCACTAGGAGGAGACTTGACAGTAACACTTGAGTACAAGACAACCTGCTTGATGTGTTTGGGCTGAAGAAACTTCTTTTCCCACTGTGTCTTTCTCTGCATCAGTGCAAGACAGAAGCACTGATCTGCATAAATGTCTTCTCAAAGTAGACTTATCTCTGGGACTGGTTTTTAATTTTTAGGGTTTTATTTAATTAGTGCATAATTTCTTTTTGAAAGTGAATTCTTTGAAGTAATTTCTAACCTCTCATAGGAGTGGACATATTTATAACTTCAGGTCTCATTCCCAAGGAGTGATGGTAACTATAATTGTAAGTGCAGGTCAGAGCTTATAACATATCCCAATAGCTTCGAGTGTTATAAAGTCATAAAATAGCTTAACATTTCCATTTTTATAGTATGAGCACAACTTTCTACGATGCAGGACAGCTTGTAGGCAATCAACCTGTCTCATGATCTCAGTCAGGAAGTGGACTCTGGAAGTTTTTAAAGGGCAGGACCACAATGTTAATTCAGGACAAAAAAAGTTTTTTGCTGTCATGAAATCTAATGGAATTGTCCTGCCATTGAGACTGAGCTGACTGAGGGCCTCTCTCTTTTGTGTGCTTTTTTAATGGTAACCTATTTTTTTTTGGCTAACAAGGTTCTGCACTGGGGTCAATCATTAACAGTAACTTTAATTTCCCTTAATTTTAATGATGTAAAAATAAATTATCTTAAAAAATTGTTAAAGTTCTCTTTTTAGTTGAGGAAGAAAAATTTACACTTCCAGAGCAGGAATTATCTCACCTAGAAAAACAACTATGTTAGTGATCTCCGTTAATACCACAGAGTAACTAGATGAATAATGTGACCTAGGATGTTCTAGTTAGGTGAAGGAAATCATTCCTAAATGAGGAGATCTCTGTGCTTTCGATGAGGTTATAGATAAGCTAGTAAAGATCAATGTTAGTTCTCTGCAAGAATTGTTCACCTTGATGTATTGCCATTTTATAGCGGTTTAGAACCAAGAGGAATGAAGAAATTCAAGGTCAGTTTCTGGCATTGGGTATTTTAACAAATAGAATGAGAGAGAAGTCATTTAGCATGTGATTTGCATCAAGATTATAGTTTGTTCCTTAATTTAACTTGTTTAATCCTTACTTACTTGATTGCTTTAGCTCAAGTATGTATAGATGCAATTACTTGGTCTATGTCTCTAATGTGACAATCAGGCCTGTTTAGTCCATGTGACATCCACTTTTCCAGTTATTTTTTATTAATAATGATTTTGCAATGTTTGACCGTCAGATTAGCAACTAAACCACTGACTTCTGGGTTCTTTTTCCTCTCTGCTACCAACTGCCTCTTTAGTCTTGCATTGCTTTGTCTCTTTTGTCTACAGACCATGAAACTTTTCAGCGCAATGATTCATCTGGAGTACTTGGGCACTTGTTGGCTTTTAATCAATCATCCCATTTTTTATTTGTTAGTCCATTTTCCATTGACAGTGCATGGCATAAGACCTTCCCCAATAAGCTTGTAATGAAATCAGAAGGAAGTGTGGATAACCAGTCCTTGTTTGAGAGGTTGTCACTGTCTCAAAGAATTGTGCTAAAAAAGTAATTATAGCCCAAACTGAGAAACTCTCAAGGGCTTTTATGAACACTCTATTCTATGTGCACGTTTCAATTTACAAGGTTCATTTGAATCATTGACTAAAAAGAATAATGCATAACATGGGTGACAGACACCCAATACTTCAGATTTACACATTCAGTTGATCCCTTAATGTCACTATTCAGTGACATTCTTCATTGTTTAGTTCATTGGTATAATAGCTTTGATTGAAAGACAGTTTGACGCTCTTGCAGTTCCCCTACATGGGATTCTCTTACTGTCTCATACTCCCTGTTTCTATTACACACCAATAAGCAGTGCAAAACAGAGAGAAAACTTGATCTTCATGAATGCATGACTGAAAATGCTTTCAATGTCCAAGATCCAGTAACTACTGACAAACGCTTGCTGGTGGTCTGCTCTTTAGCATTAAGAACACAGCCTTTGCCATATGCATTGTACAGGAAAAATTCTCTGTATTGTCTGGGAATTAAACCTCTTGAACCAGTTTGGTTCTGAAAATCTCATACCACTTAAAGTAAACTGCACGTACTCTTTAAAGTAAACCACACGTTAAATAACATTGCTGCCAGCCTTTAAATTGGCAAACATACCCATCCAGTTCCTTTTAAATATAATTTAAAAATTATGCTAAGAAGTACGCATGTTAATACTTTATGATAGCAGCTAGAAGTGTCAGTCTTCAGCCTGAATGTAACTTGCCAAGACTGTCTAAACACAGACCACAGAGAAATACCTCTCTAGAAAGGCTTGCAGACTACAGAAAAAGCAAAAAAACTCTAGAGAGAGGGAGCACAGATAAAAAAATAATATCTGTCAGCAGAGTAAGTGATGATCTGATGATGATCTAATGGTCTGACGTCTGATTTTGGTACTTTAAGTCACAAGCAGAGGAGTCTTGAACTGAGAAATTTTACTTAATTTGTTGCTAATCAGCACAAATTTCAGAGCTGGGCCTGCTCTGGTTTGAGTTGCCCGCAGGCCGCGGCCCCTTGGGGCCATCCCAGCCCAGCCTGGGTCCCTGTAGGCTGTGGTCCCACGGTGCGGGCCATCCCCCCTCTTGGCATGGAGTCCTGCCCAGATGGTGTCTGCAGTCTCTCACACTTGTTGATTTGTTTCTTAAATATTTTTGTAGAGGGAAACCCTTTGTTTCTGTGCCTGGCTAAAGGGTTTGGGATTTACACCGCTGTGCAGGCTGGTTTCAGATCCAGCTGGAACTGGATCTGGCAGCTGGCGACCACCCCTCAGCAGCTACCCTCCTGCTTCCCGCTCCCTGCCGCTTCCCTCAGGGCCTTACAGTATGAACCAAGGGCGGATTTTAGGGAGGTAAATGGAAAAGGGTTGTGACAACAGGAACTGTCAGGTGTCTAAATAGACAGTGGGGATTATGAAAGACTCTGAGAGGTTGACTAGGAAGGAAATGACAGGTGATTATGGTAAATTTTGCAAAGCAATTTTCCAATGGGAAGAAATACCACACTGTAAATACTAGGCTATTTAAGGCTTTTTCTTTTTCTTCTTGCTTTTAAATTGTTTTTGACAGTACTACCTTAAGTAGTATTCACTTGCATTTGCAATGTCTGCTTTAAAACGTATTAAAGACAAGAACACACAGTCCAGCAGTGAGCAATTAGTACCGTCTTGCCCTGCTGATACAGTGCTCTGGCTCAGCTAATGTGCAAGCTGCCATTATAGTGACAGGCTGTATACATGATAAAATAATCCACCTTTTGACAGTTACATCACGTAATAGCATCACACAACGTTAGGAGTCAAAGGGAGAAAATAACCTGAAATTCAGTAGTAATTACTATGAAGAATTTAATACCTGAGCTTAGATTTTGCAAGGTGCAGAGTGAGATTTTCAAGTTGTTTTATTTCCACCCTCACTTCATCATTAGATTAATACTGAGGTTTTTTGATTGTTATTCATTTCAGTGGCTCACTACTAGTGATGCTTGTGGTGAATATTGTAGATACCACCACAAGCCAATTTATCTTTAATGGGCATATTTCACAGAGTGAACTGACTGACTCAAGTCAGTTGTAAACCAAAGGTAGGCCAAGCTGGAAGGATAGAACGGCAGGAAGGGCAACTGCAACAGCGGATCAGTTTAAGATGTTTTTTTCCTGCTGTGACAGTGCCAGGGACTGGTACTTAGACTGGTGTTCTTGTGACAGATATTGGTAAGGGCACAGAACAAGAGTTTGTCCCTACCATGCCAAGCTTACAAATTCAAATAAGAAAACAGACAAAGGGTCAGGGACAGTACATTGTGTAGGTGATGAACTGCAATGCAGGGAGATTAAATTACATGCCCTTTACTGTCTGGACAACAATGGAGTATTTCCACTGCAAAGGACAGCCTGGTGCTAAGACACTTTGGCTTTCACAAGCTATGTAAAGCATCCGAACCAGACGCATCAACATATGTTTCTCAGGTAGAAAGGAAGGCTTATTACTGGTGTTATAATTCAGAATTTATTTTAAGAGGAACTGTAAAAAATACTTTAATTATAATGTTATAGATTAATATTAAGTCAACCAGTGATCCATGAGACAATCACTTTCATGGTTTTATCACTTTATGGTAATTTTTGCCTACATTGCAGCATCATCCACTGGCCCTGAGTGTCATCAAGGCACCACTCAATACAAGCACTGCATAGAGGAGAAGTTAATTGATCCCTACTCTGAAGACTGTATATAGCAGATACAACATGCCCTACATGGGAGGAGAAAAAGAACCACAGATTGATGAAGTAGCTACACTATGACCAACAGGTATTCTAGCACAAATAGTTATGTATTCTGGTTCTGACAGCTGCATATTCTACTTCCATGAATCATTGCTACCTAGTGAGTAAAACAACTTTTCTACAAATGTATTTGTCTCTTACATACTATTTTTGATAAACAGGTTTCAGCCAAGGAATTGCAGTTTAGCTATGCATTTGTGATGGTCTTCTTCATGTGGGATTATGTATTAGGCTGTTTTGTATCACATGATTCTGCTACATGTCTGGATGACTTTAAAAAAGTAAAGAGTGTATAATGAATAATATTCTTTTCCAAGTTTTGAGCTAAATTTTATAGTATATTAAAATGTATGAAAACTTTGAATTTACTAATATTTGCATACACATTCTGGTAGTATTAAATAATACAAGCAGTGAATTCACCACTTGTATTCATAAAAAGTATTAATGAATCAATCTTTGTATCATACAATAGTCCTTAAAAGCATTAAGGATTTGTGATAGTTATTTTATACTAAAGGAGAGGGAGAAATTATGGAAAGGTTCTCAATGGTAAAGAAAAATACAGGAATATATATTGCAGTGTTTTTCAAGTGTACATTTCTATTGATTTAAGCAAACTGTAAAAGGAAAACTAAGAAAAGTGATACACCAGCCCAAGTAGCAATTGTGTATTTACTCAGAATTGCTCTGAAAATTCATAACCTGAGGTAGAACTGAACAATGAAAAAGAAAAAGCCAGCATATAAAATCAATTGATGTGCTGGCCAGCTACCAGAACATCTTTATTTTCAATAACCACGTTCAACCATGTTTTATATCTATTTATCACTGAACTCATTGGGCAGAAGAAAAAAGGTGCTAATGTTAATATCTCATGAATATGCACAGAAAATGTTCCCTTTTGGTTAAATATCAACATTTATACTAACCTTTTTGTTCTTTTGTGTTTAATAAGAATGACAGATAGTGGGTGCTGTGGGCTAAGACCGTTCATTAACATTGTTCTCTTGGGTATTCTTGACATTTAATTTCAAGACACACGTGAAATGAATATAGATTCTGTATTTTGGTTTTGCACATTAAGCGTTTCTAAAAAAAAGGAAAAAGCAGTAAATGCAGGGCATGTCCTCTGCAACACCATACACTTTTTTAAAGCAAACCTTCATTTTTAGGGAGAAATAGCATCTGATGATTAAAGGAATCCTCAGTTCTGTAGATGATGATATGCAGAAAGCAACTTATTCTTCCCTGAGTTTGCCTTAGGTTCCTCCGTCTGTTTTATGCAGAGCTCTGTAGTGTGGTTACATATAAGATATCTGTTAATCGGCTTTATCTCCGTGTCTTCAGTTTGATTGCTGCAGAGAATGGAGCAGTTCTCTGAGAAGCAATGCAGGACAGTAGTCACTTGTAAAAGTTTATGTGTATCCCTGAGTCATTAATAATTTGCCTTGGCCCAGGAACCCCTTTATTATTTTTAGTGGCCATATTTTAATCTTATATAACAATTGTGGATTTCAGCCTTGTTTTCAAAAAAAGATTGGGCATTTAGAGTAAGAAGTATTTTGCTCTGTATCTGATAGCTGTGCTGTGGCAAAATTACTGTTTTCCTAGCAGAGAAGATAACCAACATTAGAAAGTAGTCCTTATTACAGCAAGCCATATTTCTATGAGTTCCTAAGTAAATTTAGCACATGGCTCCTGTGACGTACATACAGTCACCCATCATGGCCAGACTCTGCTCCAGGGAGCAAGACATCTTCTTCTTTTCTGAAGTTAAAACTTTCATCATTACAGTTATTTGAACAGAAAAGACTGGGAAGACTTCATGGTTTTTCTCTTTAAAACACACATGTAGTTTGCAAGAATTATTTCTCTCCTATTTTTTAATCTTGGGTTTAGCAAAAAGAAAAGTTTTGACACCGACAATGTCTTATGTGTAGGCTTGTCTTGGTTGAATCCTCTTGTGTTTTTTCATCTGTTGTACACTCTGCTAGTTCATATAAAAGATTTCAAAAACACAGTCATAAATGACACTGTGTTTCTAACTTCTTTGAAGAATCTAGATCTTGCTTGGCATGAACAGTAGACATATCTGATATACTGGAGAAAAGCTAAAAAGAAATCTTAGAAAACTGTATATATCACTTATAGGCAGGTGAATCAAAATTTCCTTAGGTGACACAACATGTGTTGTCTAATTTGAAAGACAGTTATGTGTCTTGATATTCCAATATCAGCTTTCAGTGATGCTTGTCTTTTCAAGCCTCTGCATTTGCTTTCTCTTGCAAAGCTCAGCACATTCTCTAGAGGATTAAATATCACTAATTTCATCCTGTATCTGAGTAATTAAGGCACGAGTTGGTGACGATAGTCTAGCATAAAACATGCTATTAGAAAAAGGAAGATTAATGAGATGATGGCCTTGATGCTTGGGTTTTGCTGTGAGATTCTCAGTCTCATATCTGAATGAATACATCAACCTTAGGTATTGAAATATTCTTCCTAGACAATGACGGCAAATTAATAAGGTTGTATAGGATAGAAAGAAGAGCATTTTCTCTGCGAGCTCCCCCAGATGGTCTCTGTATGGACCAGCAGACTGCTGGTGTAATTTTGTAGATTATGAGATTCATATAGAGTAGATCAACTTGAGGCTAACATGAGCATGCAAGTTAGTGATGATGAATAAGAAGGGATGAGGGGATTATTTTCTGCAGAGGAAGTAAAAATAATTTGCTTCCATATTTTCTCTTTACTTCCAGTTCCTCCTCCAGCTTGCAGCTCGGAGTTGATAAATATACCTTTGTCATGAAAAAACAAGGGGAAAGGAGCAGTACTGTAACTTTTAAATTTATGGTATAAGTCTACTTAAAAGATGGTAAAGTATCAGTGCAGGGAGGAAGACACCATGACTGCTATATCCTGCAATGAAAAACAAGCCTTGTCCTGTCTGTGGTTGCAATGCTAAGTGGGTTTTTGTCTAATGTGCAATCAGAGTACCCTGTGTGAAAAAGAGATGCTTGCTGATGATCAAGCATTTGAGAAATAAGAGTGCTCAGCAGGTTTTAAAGGAAATCAGGTGAAGTCTCCCTCCAGATGCTACTGCTCTTTATATGCGGTATTGCACTGATAGAATACAATGATGAATCATCTGTCATGTCACTGTATGACACAATGTATTTGTGATGAGAAGTGTCCTGAACACAAATTTCATTGTACCACGGTAGAATTTATCCATCTTATACTCCCCTTGGCCTATACATAGCCAAACCTTTCAGGCACGATTGTGCACAATGCAGTGGCACAGTATTGATCCTGTGTTAGTGAGAGCAATGCTCCGTGGCCTCTGAAGTACCTTTGCCAGGTAACAGGATGGAAGCTCAAGAGTCAGGTTGGATAGTTCATCACAACCTAATGATCAAGCTGTGATGGGGTGGGAAACTTGAGTAAAGGCAAGGATCCTTTCCAACAGACCAGATGGTTCCAATGACTGCCCTTGGTTACAGAGTATCCAAGTAGAGCATGAGGTGCGACTGCCTAATTGAGCTCTGAAGTGCACTTGAGCAGGAGCTTTTGGTGGTGAGTTCCCAGGGTCTCAAGGAAGGATGAAAGGTTTGTGAGAGGCTGAGCAGAGCCTGAGGAGCATGCATACCACATCAGAAGGAGGTGAGTGAAGCACTTCTGCTTACAGACAGATTTGTTTGCATGGATAGCAGTGCAGCAGGGACATGAGATCTGGGTATGGAGGTTGGCTTGCTGGAGGCACTGATTTCTGTAGGTTTTATTAATGGCTAATCTCAGTGAGTCTTACTAGCCTAACCTGTTTATTTTGTTAAACTAATGTAGAGAGTGTAGTTTGGGCAAGGAGGGGCTATTGCATTCTGTATGGCTGAATTCTATGTGAGGAAAATGTTTATCATCCCTTTGGTTGAATTGAATAACAAATGTGAACTAAAGAATATCTTACGGGGAAAGGTGGTGAGGCATTTAAAAAATCCTTTTATTTTCCTTAAGTGGTTTCATGGAGCTGTTCATAGGCCTGAGCTGCCTATTTCTAAGCACATAATAGATATTATGCCCCCAGGTCTCCTGCCTGTTCCTAGCAGACATAGTAGGCTGCCTTTGTACCTTACTTAAGATTATACTGGACTCAGAATAATAGTATATTAGTAAGGGAGTGCTCTCCTCTGTGGGCTAGCAAAATCTTATATAAAGGTCTGTGAGAGGAGGTAGGGGCTGTGCAGTTGTGTTCTTTCAACTCGTTCATCTGCATCAGTAGCAGAGGATTCAGGACTCACAAACCAGATGCAAATGAATTTTTCCAAAGGAAAAAGGGAAATTAAAGGAAAAACTAGAACTGTGGAAGTAAGAAGTAGACTGAATTTCAAGTTTTTCTCTATCCCTTTCCCCTGTGCTAGAGGCTGCTCACAAGGCAAGGCATTTTACTCCCCATAGCTCAAGGCTATGCCTGAAGGCACCTTTTAGTATTATCCATTTATACTAAGGCTGCACACCTGAGACCAGCCATAATAGTTGAAAAGATTTTGCAGAGTGAAAATCCCAGTCTGCCTGTGGTTCTCTAATATCAAAAAATATCTGGCTGGCTTTATTTGTAGAGGGGATGTGTTGCTTGAAAGCAATAGTTTGCTGCCAACCTGGATTAACACAGACTTTCAAAAGTATTTTTAAGAACAGTAATATTGCTACACCCAGCCTTCCCCCACTCTTCAACAAACAGGTTGTTTGTGCATATTTACATTCACTAGACTTCCTGACACATCTCCTTCTGGTTCTGGGTTTGTTGTTGTTGGCTTTAAAAAAAAATAAATTATGCCTATTTAATAGTATACCTGCTAGTTTGGAGATAGCAGAATATTAAACAAATCCTATGATGCTTCTTTACAAGGACATACTTTTATAGTAGCAGAATGATGGTAAAAGCTAACTGCTTTAAACAGAGTCTCTTTGAGGAAAATTCAATCAGATCTTTTAAAAGTGCTTTAACAGAAATCTGAGAATTTTCTTGTGTTTCTGCCACTTTCCTGAATGTCTGCAATTGACACTCTGTGCCTCTGCTGTCCATGGGTGACTGTGTGATAGCTTTAGTTTCTTTTTTTTAAACTACAAGAGGCACATCTACCCAGTGACAAACTCTGTTTTAGTATAGCATTTTGTAGCTGAGCCCCATCACAAAATCCTCTGTTGTATGTGAATGGCTGGGTTGCTCTTCTCTCACAATGTAATAAAGGCTGAGATGCATCAACCTGCAGCTGCAACAAATCAATTGTTAAGATGATGGAAACAGCAGGTCAGCTTTGCAGTCTAAGCTTAAATTTGAAGGTAATTCTTGCTTCAAACCTTGACAAGGTTTCTTGGAAATTAGTTTGCTATCTTTTGTTTGTCCCTAAATAAGCAGTGATGCAAAAGTAATAAAGGTTAGCTGAGAGAACAGAAAAGATGATGTCCACGCAACTAAATGGTTTCCCAGATTATAAATTGGGAGTTCTTGGTCAGAAAAACACCAATTCTTCTCTAGCTGTGATAGCTTTGTGTTTTATTACCATTTCCCCTATGCTATGATGAGCCTTAGTCAGGGGGCTCTGTGCTTGTCCACATGCCACGGTGTTTAAGGTAGTGTAAGAGTAGAGGAAGACATCATCTGCTCTTATTGTGAGTAGCACAGACAAAATCTATCACAAGCGGGCTTTCATAAAAAAAACCCCATGAACCTGAGAAACTTTATGATTTGATTCCTCGAGTGTGTGTATAAAGGGTTTTTTTCACCTCTGCTTGTTGAGGTTGCTAAACTGACTCTTTCTGCACTGTAAAATTATTTTTATTCTGTGTCTGCTTCTGAATTGATGTGAACCTCCGAGCTCTGATGTGGCACCTTTCCCCTGCCTGGAGCTCAGCTGCTTCTTACCAATTGGATGATAAGTGAAAAACAACAGAACAAATCCCGTTATGCAAATGTTTTCATGCTGTGTAGTAACTCAGGGCTGTTTTGATAGGAGGAAGGTGGTGGTAAGAAAATTACATTCTTCAACACAGAACAAGTTTAATATCACTGCTATGACTAAAGAATTCTGATTTCCTTCTTTTAGATGGTGCCCAAAGCACTTCTGAGGCTTTCAACTCTGCTTTACTGCAGTTTTCAGAGGGATTTTTGCTACTTGTGTCCCTGAAAACAAGGCAAAACCTAAAACAAACAGACAAGAACAAAACCAGACTAAAAAACTCTCAACAAAACAAATACATAAAGAAAACTGGTTCCCATTGAAGTCAATAGGTATGCTTTAAAGGACTGTCACTGTTCTCTGAAGTGCTGTTAGCAGAATCAAGAGAAAACAAAAGGAAATAATATGGTCTCAGTGCAGACCTTTTTGCATTACATCTTAGACTTGCTGATTTTCATTGTTCTCAAAATAGCAGAAAATCTCGGGGTAAGGTAAGAGCAGGATTACCTCATTTCATGACTGAATTAGATTC
This sequence comes from Mesitornis unicolor, assembly GCF_000695765.1. NCBI lineage: Eukaryota > Metazoa > Chordata > Aves > Mesitornithiformes > Mesitornithidae > Mesitornis > Mesitornis unicolor. The sequence goes on along the minus strand of NW_010165957.1, from coordinate 18,804 downwards.
CTTCTTTGGCTTGTCTGATTCCCACCAGGACAGGGTGCACAGGTCCCAGCTAGCAGATTAAAAAAGTTCTCTTTGCAGTTTCTTCCCTGGGATCAGAACAGCAGCAATGCCCTTTCCTGGGACCAGCTTCAGCCCAGCTGGGTTTGTTCCTCAGTCACAAGTGACTTTCCTGGATTCTGATGGCTTTTAAAGCATGATAAAAGATTAGAAATAGACCCTGTAGAGTTAGAAGTCAAAAGGGAAAGCTAATAAAAAGAAATGGATTTCAAGGGAGGATGTAAGCATGCTGGGTGCTTTCTGAGGAGTGCTGATAGAGATGAGAAGGAAAATGAGGAGAAAACATAGGAGAATAGCTGGCTGCTGATAAATGCAATGTTGGTGGTACAGAACTGTGCAGAGGATCAGTGGCAAGTACAGGTTAAAACTTGGCATGGTGAGAAAGAAAATATTTGTAAAGACTTGAAGGGGATGTGTGTTTGCAAGTAGAAGAGGGCTGTTTCAGTTTCACAGAAATGGCTGTACTTCTTAGGGTAACAGTGCAACCAAAGTTCAGGAGAGAAAGTGAAGGAGGTGCCAGAATCCTGTTGAAACTGCAGGGGATGTCCTGTAAGGTGAATATAGGTATACAACCTATTGTATTGGGATACACTGTTACCTCCAAAATGGCTAAATTCTTGCAAGCCTTGTAAAAGTCATACATGCTGGATCACAGAGCTCTTGTACTCCTTAAGGCAAGGGACATCCCAAGGCCAATATGTTAATACAACTGCCAGTTTCTGAAACATTTAAATGGTATGCAGCTTTCCAGGATTCCCAGGTAAATGCAAGAATACTGAGAGCAGCTATGGTGAATTTATTGTTCTCAAGGTTTGTGTTGGAAAGCTGAGCTTAGGATGTTGAGAAAGAGAGTGCATTGTAAAGTTGATGGGAATATTCCCTTCTCCCAGGGAGCATCACATTTTAGACTTGAACTACTCACCATATTAGTTTAAACTCATGGAAAGTTATTCAGTCTTTATTTGTGCATTGGAGATAATATTTGGCACCATGGTAGCTGAAACAAAATAGATGGTTTACTGTATGTTTTCAAGAATCAGCTGCCTCCAGTGGCAGGAAGGCAATGAGAAACAAAGCAAACAAATAAAAAAAAACCACCAACAAAAAACCCCACATGACAACAAGAAATTATGATTATATTTTATCCCCAAAACAGTATTTTGCAGAGAGAGGGGAAAATGCTGTGTTTGGCTAAGTGTATCTGGTTGTCTTATTTCTGCACAGAATGAGTTAGTGAAAGCCATATTGTACGTGTGCGGTGGCTCACACACCATATTTTTCCTGGGTAATTTTGAAGATGCTATACACCAAGCAGACTAAATGGCCTCTTGAGCTAGGCACACTACAAATATAGATGTGTATACAATGTTCTGCCCCAAAGAACTTGCCATATAAAGTACTAGCACGGAAATAGGAACATGGAAACAGGCAGAGTGAATGACATAATTTTAGCTTGTTTTATGCAAAAAGTGTTTTGGGTAGAATGGATAGTTAGCAAGTGGTATTTTACACTGCTGATGATGTTGACTGTTGAGTGCATCTGAAAAACCTGGCTCTATATAAAGGATTTTTTTTTTTTGCAAGACTGTGTTCCAGTTGCGAAGCAGACAAACCTGATGACTTGGTGCTAAGGATTCTTACTGAACAAGACGTTCCTTTCTGTTCGTTGCTCCTGTTTGAATGTACAGCTTGTAATTTCTGTACAGTGGTTTTATTTATTTTACTGAGCACAGTAACTTCAGTGCCATGTTAAATCCTACTTAAAATTGCTTATCTGATCAGGCTCAAGTTGGCTGCTAAAGACAACAGGCTTCTAACAATGCACACTCTGAGTTATTTGCATCCTCATTAAGAAAAATTATTTACTATTAACAAAGAGGCTCAGAAAACATAACCTCATATTGTGATTATACTTGTTACAAAAATATTCCAACACACCCAGACTGTTGTGCTGTCTGAAAAGACAGAAGATATTCTAAAAATGCCTCAAAACCACAGATAAACCTAGATAACATTATTACTTAATGCAACAGGTTTGACTGACCCAGCTTGAAGCAGAGTAAGTAGAAATTAATCTGCTGCTGCCCAGGTTAATTAAACGCTCCAGACTGTGATGTGCAGGTACATTTTCTCTGAAACGCCAAAATGTCTCTATTGCTATTTGTAGTATTTTTAAAAAAAACTCCCTAGTTCTGATACCAGAAGAAACTAGACAAGTTTGTTACAGCAACAGATCTTGTCATGCTTTCAAAGATGCCATGTCATTTAAAGCTCATAGAAGTCAGTGTGAGATTTTCTCATTGACTTCACCTATACTTTTACATAGCTCTAAATTTGAACATTAAGTAGGAAGAAACACATTATAGAATAAAAATAATAGATAGGAATGGTGAGAAATGTTTTGGCTATAACTCATTAGTGGCCAGCTCAGAGCTTTTACAATCTGCGTGAGTTTTGATTTGGGAGAAAACATTTCAAAAATATTTTAAAGGTCATTTGCCCTGCCACTCACGTGGATTGAAGTAGTCCCATGCTCCATGGCTACATTTTATTCTTAAATTACATAAATGTTTCTAAAACAAGACAAATTGCACAAGCAATTACCTGGCCTGCCCGTGCAGCCAGCCTCTTTACCAGCTTACTGAAAAAACCCCAAACAACCTAGTTGGATAAAATAACAAAACTACATGCATCTTAAAGTACATTTAATAGGTTGATCTAGGGCTTTATAAGGACTGAGCTGTATGGAATTGACTTGGTTTGCTTGAATTCCATGCGTAAGTCACAATCTTATATGGATGTGGTATCCTAAAAATACAAAAGAAGACTATTGTAAATACATGACTTGACACAAAGGTCATATACAGAGGATAGAGGCACTTGTAATTTATTCCATTGCTTCATAATGCTGTTTTTAAAACATAAGTTCAACTGTGTTGCTCTCTAGCTGTGATACGTGTAAGAAAATGTAAAGCTTGGTGTGCTACTGAGACTAGATACAGATTTTTCTTTAGCTGGAGATACTCCCGTGTTGCTGGTACATACTGTTCTTCCTTTTTGTCCCCAGGCAGATGTGTACATTTAATTGGTAACTGCAGTACCTCTGCACCTCCAGGCATGTATCGTTGGACTCACAGGTTCATGTAAGTGTGGACTGGTATCTGACAGCCCCTCAACTTTGTAAGAAGAAAAAAAAAAAAACCCCACACCTAACAAAACACCCTCAAGCCACAGAGACAGTCACTAGAAATCATTGGGCCGTTACTTTAAAGCTGTTCTGTTGTTACAGTTTCACAGTTGTCAGATTTTTTTTGTTTTGCTTTAGTTAAATATGTAGTTAAGAATTTTTGTTAATAAGGTTCAAAAATAAAATCTTTCAGGCTAAGGTGACTAAAAGAAACTTGATGTCCTAAACCTCATTCTCTTGACAGAACCAGTGTTGATCTATTGAGAGAAAAGAAACTGAAAAGACCTATGGGCTGAAAATCCTTGGTGCTAAGCACTGACTTGTATGCAGCTTGCAGCAAGGAATTAATAAACAGCAAAGAAATAGAAATTCCCCATTGCCTGCTTTTGTGCTGAAAGGTTCAGTTGATGAATGCTCAGGAAGAATTCTACAAGTCATGAAATAATAAAACCTTCATTGTCCCTGTGCCTTCTCATCAAGTAATCCTAAAACTTCTTCCAGGCATCACAATTGAAGGAAAGCCTCATGGAAAGAAGGTGCATCAATGACGTGTTGTAGCAGTTTTTAGGACCTCCTCCCTAGCATGAGAAGCAGTGTGGGGGAAAGCACAGAAATGGTTGTTTGCACTTGTATTGAAGTAGGTGATGGTTGTGGCTGCTGTGAATTCATCAGCAGTTGTTACTACAGGGCAGTAGTCAGGGTAGGGGTGCCATTCTATCCCTGCTATTCAGCTGAGAAACTAAGATGTGATATGTTCAGTGTGGGATTCTGGACCTGAACACAGTTTCTTTGAACAGCCAGTACCTGTACCGTGAAGCTGCCTTTACTCCCTTGCTTGTCACGTCTTCAACCCCTTAATGAATCAGAGTATTATATCTCCCTTCTGTTGTTATTCCAGGAATTCCCTTCAACATTTGATAACCAGCAATGCTCATCGACCTACTCCAGTAATGCTTTATGTGTTATTTATTGGTCACTAAATGTGTCCTTTGTGGCTCTCTAATTTAATTGGATTTTTTTCAATTTACCTTTGTTTGTCTCTGGTATATTGCAAACATAGTTAATTGCATCTGAAAGTGTTCCTCCTAGAATAACAGTAATAGAATATTATGCCTGTTTTCTCTATCTACTTATCATACAGTAGTGTGTTTATATACCATGTGCTTTTTTATTAAGCACTAGCACAGCATTCTGTAGGATGTGGAGATATGCCATAAACAGAGATTGTTTTTCTTTATTTAGATGAAAATTTCCTTTTTGAGTATTCTCCCTCTTACTGTAGTTCAATCCAAGCTCACTTAGCTTTCTGCCTCTTTTCTCTTACCTCTTTCCAGTTATGTATCTGAATGCTATTCTATAGTACACGGAGTCTAATTCCAATAGTGGTTAGTTTTGTGACTGGTCTGCTTAAAAGATTATCTGCTTTATGATTTTATTGGCTGTTATAGCTGGATTTATTGGTAATATTTTGTCTTCATAAGCATGGTTACTGTAGTACTGTTGTCAATGACTTTTATATTGCAATCTGTGTTATGTTATGGTTTGAGCTTGCACTGAGCCCTAATCTATTGGTAGATCTATGTTGTACTTAAGGTGGCAGAGACTGGACTTTCATGAGGCTTTGTGTGTTCTTGTGACCCAGTGAGGCTGTGCTGAGAAATCTAAACTGTGTCTGAAGCAGTTCTGGCTTCTCATAAGTTATCATTTGCATGCTGTAGGCCTTTAAAGATGATGCTCTGCATCATTTTGGACTGGAATGGAGAACATGAGCAGGAAAGATATTTGCTCAATTTGTTGTTATTTGCTGACAGGTACCAGTTTCTGCAGGGAAGGATCTCTGGTGTCTCAGAAGGATCGTTCTGTCTCTTTTTCTGCATTCTCAAGGACTAAGTGTCCTTTCCCAGTTGTGTTTTGTTTTTTTTCTCTTTCGGCATAATTCCCTGGCATTCCTTTTGTTTTTGCTTCAGTGTTTTTGTTCCGGTCACACGGATAATCCACCAGTTTCATAATTACTTTATGATGTAGCTGGGTGACTAGCTATTTTGCTATGGTAAATTGTGTGACCTTGTTTTTGCTAGGAATTGATTGAGGTAGGACTTGGAAAGTTGAAGGATGGATTGCAAAGGTCTCTTATTAGCCCTGAGTAAGTATAAGAAGTTAAAACTCTTGTGTGATTCTGAACTTAAGGTTCGGAGAGTGGTCAATCCAACACAACATTTACTCAGGTTTTGGCCTGTAGATCTGGAGCTGCAACTACTACACATCTTCTACATCAGGTTCAGAGTCATTGCTCTCACTTCACCTTTACTACAGTGTCAGTGCTGAAGCGTTGATAAATATGAACTAGCTTTCAGCTAGTTGATTCACAAGCTGTTTTCTAGTAGCTGCAGCACCACAGAGACTTCTGAATTCCACCAAAACTACCTGGGGAAATGAGGAGGTGAACTCCTGCCAAATGTGGAGTTAGTGCAGATGTAATGGTGAGCAGCACCTAAGTCAGCTAGTGTAAAGATACCTTACGGATGTCTGCCCTGTACTGTGTCACAGCAGTTATTAAATCAATGAACTGCTACTGGGTGATGGATTCATGGTTGGGTGATTATTCTGTTCATAGAAAGGGTATAAAAGGACCTTTCTATGTCTTGGGGGTATAGATCTAGCTCACCTTGAAGCATGTTGGTGGTGCTTCTGAATCCCACCTCAGATATTGAGGACAGAATGGAAATAACTGGGACTTTTCTTGCCATGAGAAATTGTTACATATAACTGTTCTTCATAAAGGCTGTGTAAAAGAAAAGGTGAAAGGGACTGTAGTAACTACTTGATGGTTTGAGCAAAGCTTTTGCTATTGCAATGGGAATGAAGGATTTCTATTGATTGAGGTGTTAGTGTAGGACTCTGAACTTCTGGGGACAGATGTAGGTCACGAGATTTTTGACATGAAAAATTCTCAAATGCCTCTAAGAAGCTGCACACTGATAACACCTTCATGCAGATTCCAGCCTATCTTGTTACTTTGTTTGAGTATAAGTAAAGTATTTTAGGAAAACTTGAGGAAGGAGGCAGGAAGTGTTTCTAAAAATACCTTTCTCTTGGTGAGCTGCTTCTTTATATTGATGTATGTAGATGTGCAATAGACATGAAGAATGCAGGGCAGGCTTGGCAACTGGTGCATCAGGATCAGAGTAGTGGAACACATTACGATATATTCACCTTTTGCCGGAAGGTGCTATTCAAGAGAAAATTATTATAAAACTGCTGTTAAAGTCTGGTGGGTCAGGGACTTGTAACGTTTGTTACAGCCCTTTTGGTGTTTCTAGATGACAGTTCTAGAGCCAGACTGATGCTTTCATAACAGAAAGAAAATTTTATTCTTTTCTGAAAAATGTGTAGCAGAGTATTGCAAGTACAAATTACGTACCACAGAGCACCTGCAGATGAACTATGTGCTGATGCTTTTTGAGGTTTTAGACTAATTATATAAAAATGAGGAAGGCAGATGTATTTTTAGACACTTTGGCTGGATCTCAACATAGCTGCGAATGACTACTGATTAAATAATTCCTATGAAAAGGACAAAACACTCTAAAAAATTTTTTTCTTTAAGCCCAAGCATCACAGCAGCCCAGAGATGATTGCTCAGAATTAATTCATCTAGCAAATCCTCTTAGTAGGAATGCCTTTAATCTGACAAATGGAAAGATGTTCACTCCTCTGAAGTCTTTCTACCACATAATCTATCTGCTTCACGTGAGAGGTTGTCTGGCTTGGAGCTTCCAAGAATTCTCTGAAGGGAGATGGTATAAAACAGTTGTGTGAAAACTGCTACTTGAAAATTTGTAAACCACTTAATTTTGGTTGTGGTTGTTTCAGGAGGTTTGAAGACTTTCATCAATATGACTTGAATCTAACATTCATAAACAATGAAAACTTTTGGAAACTGTAGATCATCTACTCTTTGAGGGATGAGAAAGGAAACAGGCTTTGGATTTGAGCCTGGTAAGTGACATAGCTTTGTCTGAAAGAGAACTTGAAATAACAAGCCCTCTAATCCAAAATAAAGACGAGCTCAACTCCTTTCCCATGCTGTACCCATCCAATTGATTTACTCCTAAGCAATGTTCGCCTTGCCTATCTACTAGTTAGGCACTAACTACTAACCAGTTCAGTTATAAGATTGAAAATGGACTGCTATTAATTGTTGGAAATTTCTCCATATGATTTAAAAACACTTGTTTTAAGATGAAATAATAGAAATAACTTTTTATCCTTGTTCCATCCAGATTGCCATAATACCCAGAACTACAGAAGATCAATCCCTGCTTTGAACTTCTGGATCTGTTGATAGAAGGGCAGACTTTTTATCTTGATAGAAGACAAGGTCAGCCCTTCTAGAAAACTTGGCTCCTATGTAAATACAAATCTAAGTGGAACAAAGAATGATTTTTTCCTGATTTATGGTGTGACCCAAGTCCTGTAATGTCCTTCAGGTCTGATTTAATGCTGGCACAGTCTCTGGGTTTGACTTTCCAGTTATTGGCCATTCATCACAAAAATGGATGAATTTGGTCTATTTTTTTTTCAGGTGGGCCACTGCTTCTATATGTGTTTCACAAAAGTTCAGAGGGACTCAAGCCAAAAGGAAGGATTTTATTTTGTCTTATCAACTTTTGCCTTTTCCATGTTAAGAATAATACAAATAAAAAGTCAGGAGAAAATAAATCTTCTAATGTTGAGTTATCATCCCCATGGACCAGGCTGAAGGTGTGCTGAAGCACAAGCACTTTGACACTTCCATACATGTCTAGATCCACCACTCTGAAGGAACCAGCAGGAAGTAGTGAAACAAAGGAAAAAATTATGAGAAGACATAGGGATTTCAGAAATATCTTCTGCTGTCTTCTTTCTGAGCATGTAGACATGACCTTTGAATAATCTGAAAGATATTGAAATGGTATGTGCTGATTTCACTGGTGAAAGCAAGAGCCATAGGAATCAGCCAGTGAAGTGAAGCTATTTCCAACTGTTGTCTTCAAATGGATCATTGACATCCTGATAAATATGCACAACAATGAGAGGGCCATTTAATTTGACACTTAGGTTGAATTGCCTGGGAAATTACCTGCTTTCTCTATCTGAGTTTAATTATAAACATTTAAATGATTAAGAAGCTCAGCTCAGTTGAGAGAGGGTAAAAAAGGAGTTGGATGCAGCCTTTTTGCCTCATGTTGAAATGATGGCCGCTTCTGCAGCTACTGGAATTGGATGCTTATCTGCTGGGATTATTCCAGACAGAGCTATAGACGGCAAAATACCAAAAATGAGAAGAGTTCCTATACTAGACTATGGTTAAAAACCACTACAGATTTGACTGCTGGTATGCTCCCTTATGAGGTCGGGATGTAATGTGGGAGAGGGAGGGAAGAGGATGGATGTCATTTCAACCTCAAGGAAAAATCTGCTTTATCTGAAACTAGGTCCTGGAGTGGTCCTTCCTAGTCCCTAACCAAGAAGCCTGCGAAGCTCAGTGCTGACAGACTGCATATGTTTAAGCTACTAAATGTTTTCACCTCCCACTGGCTTCATATACTTTGACACAGAGAACCTTGCAGTAGTGAGCTCTAAATCAGTTGATGCATTGTCACAGCTCCCTGAATAGATGGCCAAGTCATAGTTGAATTTTATTAACCTTGCCTAATTTTAACTGTGGCCCAAACTCTACTTCCTTTGCTTCTGTAAATGATCTCATTGGTTCCACTTCATCTAAGTTACTGGAGTATTACTTGCCTTTGAAGTAGTAATCTACAAGAATAAATTCATTGATTTTAGTTAAATGTGAAGCATAGAAACCATTCAGGAAGTAAGGGGAGATTTTTGAGACAAAGACTAAATACTCTGTAGTTACAAATGGAAGTTATATGCCACACTGTTGTTGAAGTTAATTTTGGAGAAACTAGAAATGAACTATGATTTTAGACAACATGATAAACTAAATGAAAGCATCAGTTATGCTGCTACAGTCATCCGGAGGTGTGACAAACAGCAGGTTTTATGACTGAGCCTAATGCATCCTGGACTTTCTGAGGTGTGAAGGCAAGGGTGACAGACTAGCTCACCTGGACCTGCTTGGCAGTGTTATAAATGGCAGGGTGGTTACAAAGACAGATGGTCAGTCTTGCTAGGAATGACAGGGCAGGTAACTGCCTGCAGAGTTTCTGCTGCTTGTCACTTTCTCTTGGGATGGATGTCAGCTTCTGCCAGTTGGGTGTTGTAATGATTGTGGCTTGAAACCTTCTTATATGTGGATCAGGCTGCCAGAACCAAGCTGAGGTATGGAGTTTGTGTCCTGGCTATGTAAGTGACCTATCAAACTGGGTTTTTTTCCATTACTTCCAGTCCTTTATCAGTCAGTCCGGATGATTTAGAATTCAGTTTGTTTAGCACTTGAGGCTCTGAGCACTCTGGCAGGATTGAACATTAAGGAAACATGGCAGTGGTCCACAGATGGTATGGCAGGATGTGTTACTTGGGGCCAAAATGCATTTAGGTAGAAATTGCATCTGAAGCAAAGTAACTGCTTTGCCTGAAAGTTGCTGGAAAAGATGCTTGAACTTTTTCTGCTGCCTTTAAAATGATGTTAGTATGGTCTGTTGTAGTGACTGTTGTGATACTCCTTCAGTAGCCTGGTAAATCTGAGATTACAAGCTTAGGCCTCAGAGATTTAGGAACTGCACCATAAAAGATTGAAGGATTAACAAGTATTTTTTGCAAAAAAGTTCTTTGACTTAACCTGAGGCTTGGATATAAGATTCTTAAGGATTTGTGGAAGAAGGCTACATGAGGGACCCCTCTCAGCTGAGCTGTGCCAAGTGGCAATGAGAATACTTTTACCTGCTCCATGTAGCAGCTTAATTTGCCTTCACATACTGTCTCTGAAAATACATAACATATTGGCTTGCCCTGTATTAGAAAAGGAAAGCCATTAGTCTAGTGGTTTTTAATGCAATTTGACCCCATTGCATATCTACAAAAAGAAAAGCATTCAGTGCCTTTGCTAACACCATCAAGCAGGTATTACCCGCCAAGTCAGAGGTTTACAGTCTGTAGTCAAAATTCTGTGATAAGGAACAAGCTGCATGCAGATGGCAGAAATTAATAGTCTGATCCTGCCATTAGGATACATAAAAGAAATTATCATCCATAGGAGACAGAAGTGTTCTGATGGCTTGGAATAGATCTGTACTGCCCTGTACTTTGTACCCTCATTTATATAACAGGATTATTGTTCTGCTGCACTTAGTATTATTTTTAAGCTGGCATTAATGATTCCACAAGACTGAGGATAGCAGGGGACTGCAGGGCTTAGGCAAGGAGTCTGTCTGACTTCATCTGGAAAGGAAGTGCTGCCATTCCCATTGATTGCAGCTGCAATTAAGGAAACACATTACCATGACCAAAGAAATATTTGGATCTGGTCTCAAGGATGATGCTGCCCAGCTGTAACAAGCAACTGGTACCCAAGCATTTTGTAGCATGACTGGAAGTTTGTTCCCTTTTTCATATTGCACGATACCTGCTGTGTTTTGTAACTAGAATATTTCCCCAAAGCCTCCTCAGAGTGTCAGAATCTTGAGGCTGATTATAGTGGTGGATTTATTTCCCCCTTTACTTTTCAACTAAAGTATTTTGCACTGGGGCATCACATAGCTAGATCTCAAATCACAGCTATTTTGACTGGTTTTTGAGATCCTTGTAAATAAACTGTGATAAACTCTTACATGGCAGACAAAATAAGCAAAATCCTAGATAACTGACTGTTAAGAAGTACTACTATGGAGACAGAAATACATATGAAAATCGTTACAATTAAATAATGCCATAAAGCCAACACGCAGTTTTGCTTTGAAAAAGCAAGTGTAAATGTCTGATTTAATGGTTGTGTGAAGATTGGACATGGTGGTCACTACCATGTCATTGTGAGATCTGCCATCAGGGTGCGATCCAATAAATCTTTATGGTGACAAAACTCCATGAAACTTTCTGAAATGTCATCGTATACCTTGGTACACAGTGTGTTGCCCAACAAGGGAACATGGAAGCAAATACAAATTTTAAGAAAATATGTGGAAACGTGAACTACCACATGTTCTAACATCTGTAGTGTACTCAGTCTTATGAAACAACCAAGTGTCTGTATAGTTATTTTTGTCTTAAGAACAGAAGAGTGGAAGGAAGCACTCTAGTGCCCTATAAATGTATGAAGCCAGTAGAAAAGATACTCAGTTCAGAAGGATCCATGTCCATGTTTAACCTACGTAGTGAGTGCAGTATATTGTGTAACTTCTAAATGGCAACTGTAATTTCACTTGTACGTGAGAAGGGACAGTTGTTTACATAACTTTCAAAAAACTTTTTGATTTCTGATGTTAAATAGATGACAGAAACATCATTGAAGATGAACCTATACCTATACTTTTAAATTGAAGTAATAGATGTCTTCAGTATAATTAATTTATTGCAAGTTCATAAATGTGATGAGTTAGCTTATAATGTGATTTATAAGATTTTGTAGCATGCTGAAGCAATTTAATGATATGTGTTCAAGTATAAACATTGAAGATTGTCTTGTGTTTCGAACTTTAGGGCAATGTGCACTTATTTTAGACCTGTTTTCCCGCAGTCTCATTATGAACTGCTGAATTTAATCAGTATGTGAGTCTCATTTGTTGGTTTTATTTTTCCAGCAGAATTTTATTATCTGTTAATGTTTTAAATACTGAGAGAAAGGATTTTGCTATGGCTGACTTCCTGAATTGCGGCATTCTCCTCAAGTGACTTCTAACATTTCCAAGTACTGGACCTCTTCATTCCGTATTTCCCCTCCCCTCCTCTTTATCCTCTGGAAACTTGATAGCACTGTAGGGTCCAGGTATAGGCTGACAAAAGACCAAGTTTGGTGTATAATCTAGATGTGTTTCTCTCAGAAGGCTTCACTGGTTTCCAGAAAAAAATGGATTTATATAGGTAGCTGGGATAAAAGCTGAATAAAAGCAGATAAGAAAAAGAATTAGGGGCCAGATTAGACATAAATCTTACAGGGTACCTAAAATACGAGATTGGGGTGGTTTCTGGAATAGAGATAAAATGCAGGGGTGAAATGATGAGTGAAGCCTAGTATTAAAAAAAAAATCAGTAGAAATTCAGGAGCTCTACCCAGTACCTGTGAGGGATATTCTCCGTCATTCAGAAGAGCACACTAATAGACGTCTTTCTGATGTCAAAGCAGACCGTGTTTCTTTCTATAAGTATGCATGTCAGGCAACACTAGCACAGATACCGGTCAGCCAAACAGATGTTCTCTGATAAATAACACTCCTTGCTTTGAGCTTTTTATTGGAAGCATTTGCTTCGCTGATACTTGTAATGCAGTGAGGCTTCCATTGCTCTTGTTTCAGTTTTTATCCCCCTTTTCCCCCCTGCTGCTTTATAGAGTAGTTTGTCTTGTAATCCTTTCCTTATTGCTGGAAAATTGTCCATTTTAAGCCTCGGTTCTACTATCAGCTATGCCAGATCAAATCCAGAGCAGCTACTCCAGGGAAGGACATTCCAATCTGAGCACTGCACTTGTCACATCAGGGTTATGCTCTGTCCTTTTTATCAGCAGTGCCAACCAGGAGTAAGTCAATAAAATAATTCTTAAGTATTGCCTTTCTCTTGCTGATTTTGTGAATTATATTCAGGCATCAGATTTTCAGCAAAATGCTCCTGACTATAGCTCACAGCTGTCTGCACTGTCTGATTAATAAATGCCGTTGCAGGGGATAGCAACCTGCACAACTGTCAGTTCCCTGAACAATTGTCACCATGTTAACTGACGTACAATGTAAAAAAAAATAGTATGGTTGGTTTGTTGTTGTTTTTTTTAATGGCAAGACTTATTTTGCCACACAAATATGTTGTTGTAATCTCTTTTTGAAAACCTTTGTTAGCTATGCAATTGCAAGATAATTTGGGTAATTGCAAGGAACAAAAAAAAAAAAAGCTCTATTTTGCTAGTCTTCCAAATGATGAGAATCTGACTTTCCCCCCAAACTGCTGTGTAAATACTATGAGCCCATGTGTCTGTTTGGTTTGGCAGTGCAATTTGTAGGTCAACTTGAATGTGTACATTTACTTACATAGACGTAAAATTAGTATAACTACCTTTTGCAGACCCGTAGGGGATAAGCCTGTGATCAATAAATAGGTGTTGTTTCAACTTCCCAAATGATGTAATGTACAAATTTTGTTTTGAAAAAGAAATATATTGCAGAAAATCATGCTTCATTCAGGTATAATTAAAACAGAACACTGTCATTTCTGAAGGAAAATATTTTCGTTACAAATAATTTGTTTGACTCTTATTAGTACAGAAATGGCAATATCAGCTACTCTATGCTGTAAGCAAATTCAGCTTAGAAATATTTCTTTAGTGTGCCACAAAAATATTTCTGATAATGGATTTTTAACCATGCTGTGATTGTTGTAATCTTTGTGCTTCTAAGTCACAGCCACAGGATGGTATATCCTGGAAATGAGCACAGCTGTTTGGGAAGAAAACAATACAATCCTGTAGTGGAGCCCCTTAAATGGAGAGAAAATTGCTGTAGTGTGGAAACATTTGGATATATTAATGTACAGTTCCCTTAGTGTAGTCATCCTAATACCTTAGTCTAGAGTTACACTTTCAGACATCCCCTGTTCCAGTCATGCTTCTAGTATTTTTATTTTCCTTGATTTTCATAGAAGACATTCATCTGCATCATAATGTGAAGTTAGGACTCGTTCTTGCAAGGCTTCACGCATCCACTAACATTTAGTATGAGCTCATTGAAATAAATATTTAAACTTAGGCATTTTGGTAAATGAAGCAAGTGCATATATGCTGCTTGCAAGATCACATTTGCAGTCTCCGTGGGACAGCAGATGTGCCAAGGTGAGATACTTGTTCCAAAACTTTTATCAAGCCAAAGTGTTGCATATGATGGTCATGACAAAACTGGTGTTTCTAGTGAGAGAGGGGGAAAAAAAGAGTAGACTGGGATTCCTCTGTTTAAATGGCAATTTTCCCAGGACTGACAGTGAATGTGAAAGAGAACTTGTAGTTCACAGACACTATGGCAAGAGCAGAATTTTCCCAGGATGTGGGTTTTTTATTCATTACTCTTTTTCATACAATATTTTGAACTGATATTTCAATGTATGGCTTTCATATTGCTTTCAAAGATCTGCTCTAGCACAGTTTGCACTTTCAAAATAATCATTATGTTTTTGCATTATGTTAATTTTTCTACAGGTTGCTGCAAACACTAGTGGAATATGTATGGATGGTATAATTACATTAGTTAATAGGTTCCCAGGTATACTGTAAACAGATTGTAAAATAGGTCAGAGAAACTGCTGAAACTAGAGTCTTCCACATACCTACAAAGTATTTTTAAAACACTTTTCTCATAATCTGTGTTATTTCAACATTGTTTAGCTCACTGAAATTCTAAGACTCTGCTTAAAATAGGAAGTACAGTTTTAGTCCTGTTTACAACCAGTCATCTCACACAGCAGACATTCAGGACATGTTTCAACTGCAAAATTCAAACACCAGACACAGCTCTCCTGTAAAGCACTTCTTAAAGCCTGAGACCAGAAGATGCAGGTGAATTCTCTGGCAGACATGAAATAAATCGGGAGCAAACCAGACCGGCTTAATGAAGAGAGAGTGAATCAGCGTTTATCAACTTAATCATCAGATAATGAACATTCTGATTCACAGTCACGAGGAGCTGAAACATTACAGAGAAGTATGTCAAATGAAGAGCACCAGGAATACAAAGGCAAGAACATTGAAGGGAGGTGTTGGTTTAAAAATGTGGAAGTCGGAGGAATACCTAATAATCATGAAGCCAAGGGTCTTAGTTTGTCACCCGGACAACTTTAAACTATGTATTTTAGTGAATTCCTTACTACTGCTTTGTAAGTGCTCCTCAGAAAACAGGGCAAAGGGCATCCTATTCTGTATTGCTGTGGCGTCCTGTGTGAAAATGGAGCCTTGCCACAAGGGAAATGCTGATGCTTGATTTTGGCTTGATCTGTGCAAAATCACAAGAAGTTCACCAAGTGGGATCAAATCACCAAAGTCTGCTTGGACATTCAGAGTTTTTCCCATCTTAGGTAGATTACATAATTTCAGGTTTCCTTATGCATTCAGGTGGTGCCTTAGCTGGGATTATAAACACTTGGTAGTGTTGTTCTGAGGGTATTCATTACTTTAAAGTAACTTCTAAAGCATATCTGTGACTTCTCCTCTTTGACAAAGCTATTTTAAATTTTCTTTCTTCATAGTGTGGTGGATGTTTTTATAACTTTAATGCTGACAGGAAAAAAGTTCATAGTAATACAGGAATGTGAGTTGAAGGAAACTGCCTTCCTGAGATGGACAGCTAACTAGGAGCTTTGCTGGTTTGTATGGAGGATTGGACTATGGGAAGGATGATGTACAAACGCTTGCTTTTGATGCAGAAGATGGTATTGTGGTTCTGTGTTAATTAGGGAGTAAAGATTGTGGCCTTATGTTAAGAGTAGATATGAAAGATTGTCTGGAACATACATAGAATGAATTTTGGAATTACTTTGGTGTCAGACATCTGGATATGACACCTGCAAGGCTAAAGTGTAAAAATAGTGTAGCCGTGGTAATGCTGTTGAATTAGAATTGATGTAATGTTAAGAACTAATCTTGTAATATTAGATGAGTACATTTCTAACCAACATACGTTCCCGGGATAGGCTGCTAGGTGCTCTGGTGTATGATGGGCAAATTTGCGGTTTTACAGTGGCTGGCCAAACCTATTTACCTGTGTGCTAAGGAGACTTGGCAGTGAAGATTTTTGTTTTCCTTTGTGTCTGTATGTGAGGGATGGGGCAGGGGGACAGAAGGTTTGTGGCTCTTTGATCCTTCCCCTGATTTATATGGGAAGCTCTTATTTCAGAGCCACAATAATATTTGAAATAATTTACAGCAATGTATGTGTTGCTCCAGGACATGGATCAAGACCATTCCTGAATATAGATTCTACTGAGTTGCTTTCTTCACTCCAGATATCTCATCTGTGTAGGAAATTATCAGTCTTCTTGTTAGTCATGAGCAATTTCTTTTCCCTCAAAAAAGTAAGCTGTAACAATTAAGTACAACAGTACTGGCTACAGAAAACAAACTCTTAATCTAATTTATATTAAACTATAATTTATTTTTCTAATAAACCTACTTTGCATTAATATAATAGTTGGCATTTGATAGTACTACCTATCTTTAGAACTGCAGCTTAATATTTTTTCTTATTTCCTGCTGCATTATTTGTTGCCTCTTTAGTTCGAGGTAAATCATCACAATTATTTACTACTTTAATTAGCTCTGCACCATTAATCTATGCTGCTTCTCATCTTTGGATGGAGTAACAGCTTGCATTTCTGGAGAAGCGTCACAGTTATAGCTGCTGGAGTTCCTTTGACATCTTCTGACCAATATCTTATGATGTGTTAAGACTTCTGTGTGCTTCACTGAACATGGATACAAGATTTAAAGTCAGTGTGTTACAGCCTAAGGAGTTTAAGTTTCTTTAGCGTCTAAAATATATTCATGAACACTAGATAATGGTGCACTTACATTCATGCATATTAAATAATGGTGCACTATCCCTTTAAAGCTACTTGAAGTCCATTTTTCTTGGTCAGTTTTTGAGTTTGTGTAAAGCTGAGCTGCCAAAACAATTGGAAAAGTGTGCTATTAAAGACTCGAGTTAGTTGAGCAGCTCTGAATGTCTGTTGCTGCAAGAAGCTCCTTTAATGAGAATGTGATGTCCCACTGGAGTGCCAGGCTCCACACTCATCTTCCCTTTTGCCCAGGACTGCTCTTCCCCAGGGACATTTCTCTTCATGCATTTGTGTAAAACTAGGCTCTGTGACACAAACTTCGTAGATTTTCTTCCTGTGTGAGTAGATTGTGGTATCAAAATGACTTCCTCTTGAACTCAACTGCTGTTCAGAGTGCAATTAGGAAATTTATTTGTTTCTTAAGATTTTTACTTGGTGAGCTTTGTCTTTGTATTGTTCCTTGGTGACTTCAAAATGAAGGGATCAATTTTCCTTTAATTTTTTTTTCTTTTTTTTGTCAGACAAGAGCTTTCCTGTAGGGATTCTAGACATCCAGCTAAGCTCCTACCATGCTGGGCTATTTTAACGTGTAACTGCAGCTACACACAGTAATTAGGCAAAGAAGGCTTCTTAGTTCTGATTTTAGAGAGTGTGACAGAGCTCCCCCCTTTGAAGTGAGGTGCATGCTGCTAGGAAGGGGCTTGGTTGTACCTGTGGGAGAATAACATGTGCTATGTGAGAGATGCAGAGCATTCTATCAGTATCTTCTCACTTTTTGGTCCTTTAAAAATAGTCACATTTTTCAGAAAGAGCATTTTGATTTCATTGATTTGTTCTGAGATTCTCAAAGTGGTCTTAAGAGGGCTAAGATTCACAGTTCCCCTTAATCTAAGTTGGGATTACTAAGTAAATTAAATACCTTAAGTGTTTTGTGAAATTTCAGTTTGCTTGTTTTTTTAATTATTATTATTATTATAATACAAGATTATTCAGTGCAGTTAACCTGCAGAGCAGGGAACCCTGAGTTTGGTGAGCAGGTGGAATAGTGATTTGTGATGGTGCCAGCTCTTTTATTTTTACAATCCTGCCTTGATTCAGGGTTCGGGAGCTTCTGCATGGCCCGTGATGAGAGGCAGCGTGTGCAGTAAAAGACTGCCCAGAAAGGTCAGTCATGCTCACAAATTAGAAGATCTGCACTCAGCTAAAACAATTTATTTTAGACCATGGTGAGCAGGCACTGCAGGTGAATGGTGTTCTGGAGCTGCGGACCAACACTTATTCTTTAATCTCTTTTATCTCACATAAAGGATCCTGTTTTATATCTGTTTGTCAGAGAAACAGTCAATTTCTGCTGTCCTGCCAGTGGTATACAGGACAATCTGTCCAACCAGTACATTTGGTTCTACTGCTCAAAAAACACACTTACACCTGTTTCCTGCCTAACTCTTGGTTAGCTTGGGTCTTCTTTCATTTACCTATTGTTTTTAATATTCAGGGATAGATCTAGAGTCACTGAGCTATATTTGTAGCTTGCTATGAAAGGGCAATGCAGTCATTGTGTTAATAGCTAGGAACTTTAAAGACTCCAATTATAACTCAGGCTTCCTGCATAATGTTTGGCAAGTCATGTGCTCTGTATGCATGCTCCATATATACATGCAAGGGAAATTTAAAACTTGTGTGCAAATCTCTGACTGGAATTGGAGCCAATGTCTTCATCCCTTCATCTGTGGGAGTACATCCTTAGAAGTTATAAACTACTATCAATATGATACTTAAATATGACAGTAACCAAATTATTTTTTTGCAAGTAGAAGTCAGAATTTGAAGCATTTTTAAATGGCAGGTTCTTAGTAAATCACAGAATCACAGAA
>NW_010165956.1:0-58944 GCF_000695765.1 Mesitornis unicolor | reverse complement strand
CTCTATTGTCCCCTACACTCCCAGGGGAGGAGTAAAAAAAAGGAACAGAGAAAAAAGATGCTTCACACAAGGTTGGAAGTTAAGACTGTAACAAGTTTAATGAAAAAAACAACAGGGGAAAGGAAAAGGGAATTAATTAGGGATAAAGGATATTTTACTATATACAAAACCCAATTCCAGTAGTCCCAAGTGGAAGTGTCCGAGCCATGACCGCTGTGATGGTGGTGGATGCTGCCAAGCACGTGGAGCTAGGTCCAGCCGTCCCAAGATGCAACAGGAAGCAGTCCAGGAAGCCAGGAAAAGCTTGCGAATACCTTGGGCCTCTTCAGTTTTTTATAGACTGTGTCCGGAAAGTGGAGGGAACATTACTGATCTCTGACCCCCCAGGGTCCTACAGACACCACCTGTCCTTCCCTTTCAGACTGTTAACCCTTAAACCATAACATAGGGATAAAAATCTTATATTTTAAATGAATTATGAAAATTTTTGGTTTTCAAATATTTAGAATTTTGTTGTTAGCAACAATTATTAAAAGTTACAATTCAATTAAAACCCAAAATTATTGGTTCTTAAACAACAAATAATTTCTTTAGACACTCCAGTTCCCCATGTAATCAGTGCTTATGTTTATTACTTTCTATATAATAAATTCTCTTCATGGTTACAGTCAAAGCAAATAGTGAATGTAAGATATAATTTAATGTGTTACTAATATATAATTGTTAAATCACATGTAACTTTGAGAGTTTTAGCAGTCACAATTCAGAGATTTATACCTTAACTTTTAGAAACAAACTGAATTTCTTGAGTTTTTATGTGTTACACAGCCATGAATAAATTATTTTAAAGTGCTACTGAATCACTCACTGTGTTTAAGTTGGACTGGAGCATAGAAATGCATCTTTAATAGGAAAGAATATAATGTTTTTCAAAATTTATCCTCACATGCTATCCAAGATAATTACGCACAGCTTTCTTCTTGGTTTCCATAAAGCACATTCTTCTCTCTTTTTTTCTAATATAAGTATCAAAGGTCTCTTGTACTTTCAAACTGTAGAATGAAAGCACATGATTTGTTTTTAAGATTCTTGTAACATACATATTTTGGGGCACTGGGGAAGATCAAAGGGCTTACATGTTAATATATATAGATATATAATTAAAGATGAGTAAAAAAAAAATGCCAGTAAAAAAACTGTAATTTAGAACCATACAAAATGGTTTATATAAGTAGATAGTCATCTTATAATAAGTATAAAAAGTGTAAATTTTTTGTAAATTATCAATTATTTGTGACTGGAACAGCTGAAATATTTTGTAATAAACATAAAGAATACTCTTATGAAAATAAAGCACACCCTTTGGAAAATCTGGCACGGTAAATTTCATTATCTCTTTCCATAATGGTGACCTTGACTAGTTTTCTACATAACTAAGTAAGAGTAAGCATACACATTACCTTAAATTTTCTGGAGTAGCTGTTTCAGAAGATTCAGAAGGTTATGATATATTTAAAAAGTGACTTGCTATGTCTGATTTAAGAATCTGATATCCAGTTATGACTTCTGATGATTGTTATAAAAAAGCACCCAGGCCTCACCTGAAACCACAATCTCATAAATATGAAGTCCTAAAAGGCACATCTACACTACAAAACTATAGAAAGTCAGGAATTAAATTTGAATCATCTCAATCATCTACTTCTAAGATTTTCTTTCTAGGTCAGCTGTAAATCAGTCTCCTGATGAAATCTGGGCAGAGTTTGTAAAATACTATACTTTAATAGTCTTGCTCTAAAAGGTCAATACAAAAGGACTGCATCATTTGTTAATCCCTTCATGTTATAGTCTTCTGGCACTATTCAAGCACCATCCTTCTGCACATCATTATGTCATACCCTAAAACTCACAATAAAAATTTCAGATTCATGTTATAAAGCACCATTATGATGAGCTAAACATAGTCCTTAAATTATTTTAGACAACCTGAAATAAAAAATAAAAAGAATAGAATGGAAAACCACAAAACCCTGTGATAATTATGTGTCAATGCTACAAGGATGCTGCATAAGATCCACTGGGGAGTCACAACTAAAGATTTCTATTGAGGATGTAGCTGACATATTCTAGAAGGAGACAGGTGGACATTTACCTGTCTGTGCCACTTGACCTTAGGGTCAGAGCTGTCCTATATTCAGCAACATCAACATACCAACAGAATACTTGGACTCATACAAAAGACTATAGCAGTTCTGATGAAGATTTAGGGTATTACAGCAGCAGAAAATTTTAGTTACATATGGTAGTGGAATAAAAAGAAGCTATTTTAAGCAGTTGCAACTTTAGTAACTTCTGAGCAATTACATCTGAATACAACAACATAAAGAAATGTTTCCTTTTTATTTATAGAAAATCCTTAATCTAAAAAGAAATCCATTTGTGTAAAACTTTGCAAACAAAGCAAAACAATAAACAGGTGTTTTGGACAGTCATGAATGAAGTCTTTTGTTGAATTTGATAACAGATTTCATGAAAAAAAAAATTGTTCAGATTATTTTTATCCTTCTGTTGCCAAATGTATATTTGACTTCTTTCTTTCTAATTAATATTTTTAATGTGAAGAATTAGTTAGCCTCTGATGGCAAGGGTTTCAGTTAAAATGTCAAGAGTGCTCACTGATGCTGACTTGGTACCTGTCATATGTTCAGTGTTAGGTGCGAAGTGAGTGTTGCAGGGTTCCTTCTGGATCTCAATAAGAGGCACAGAAACTAATAGTGCAATAAAACAGCTATTTTAGAAAGGCAGAATAAAACCAGGAATATACACAGGGAGTAAATCTTACTTCCTTTCAGATGCTGGGCATCCAGCATTCATGCAGCATCAGACAGAGCCTGGATCAATCTTCCCATTGCTTGCTGCTCAGTTCCTGCCTATGGAGGGATTCAGTCTCCTTCCCATACTGTGATGCCTTTTATCCTTTGTAACAAAGAAAATCATGTATCTTCTGATGACAGGTTGGGATGTTATCTCAGTCGTAACACCCATCAGTGCAGCACTGGCAAGCATTGAGTTCCCCTACAGCAGCTGCTCATGCTAGTATATGGGCTGCTCAAGCCATGAGTACAAGGACCTGTAGAGCAGACATGGCTTGCTCAGGGCCACTAACTCCTCAATATACCATCTTCCACAAGATCCATGATACATTGTTTCTTGTAGCTACCGTTAATCTACATATCCATTTATCAACAACAACAACAAAAAGTTTAAAATTTTGTTGTAATATATTGTTTCCTTTCCCTATATTTTGAGCAAAATAAACTTGCTAGTGGAATTCAGAAGTCACAAGCTAGTGTTTTTTAAGATACATATTTTCAAGCAGTCTTTCAAAGTGCAGAATTATTATCAATACTTATAAAATACCCTAGTTATTATATATGCGTGCTTGGAGTAACCTGTTCTGGCTTTGAGAATTTTTAGCTATTTGATGTCTTCCACTTGACTGTTTTCCTTTTGTTACTATCCAGCTGTAGAAAGATTCTATGTCAATGCAATAGTAGGTAGATATTACAGCAGCTTATGACTTTGTTTCATCAACATTTTACACGCCTGTGATTACAATGTTAAGACAGAAATTAAAGTACAGTGGTTATCTTGCTAATGTATCTGCTTTAGAATGTTGACCAATAATGTGAGTCTCTAGTATTTTACAAGATATTTCCTCTTTAAACCTAGCTTCCCTGTGAAGTACACACACAAGAACTCCAGGCTAATATGAGAAGATTCTAGTAAGTTATAAAACAAAGCCATTCAGATTTAATGAAGCAGCTCCTTCTGCCTGGATGTAGGTGTTTCAGAGAAACAAGCAGCAAACTATACTTATTACAGTACTGCAATTCAAAGAAAGGTAGGTCATGCTGCCAAAAAGACAACTTCCAGTAAGTGGGTAATACTTCAGTTAGCAAACAAATTCTTTCAAGCTTTTATTTTTGTGCTCAGATGTATGAGTCTAATTATCTACATTAAAATATTTTGAGCTGTCTTTTTTATTGTTATAATTAGTTTGAATATAAGCATCTTTAAAAAATATTTGTGTTGTTTACAAGATATTACACTGCAGAAATACATACCTCTAGGTCCTACACCAAAACCATGCCCTAAATAAATAGAACAGATAAGGCAGACATAAAATAAAAATTACTAAATGACTTGTGTGTGGCCATACAGCTTGTCAACAAAATGTTTGGTTTACTGCTATCCAGCTTTTCTCATTGGCCAGCCCAGCAGAAATTTTCTTGGAGACTCATCTAGTACAGACAGCTGGATGAAGAGCTGTGGTGGTAGCAACCAGCTCCTTATTTGTGTCCATCATGCAATAGGCTACAAGTAATGGTCCTATGGCAGCTGCCATATGATATCACTGCCAGGACAATTCATTCTTTTTTCAGCTTATTTCTCCAAGGTTGGAGAGACAGACGACCAGTAAGAGTAGGCTTCACATCTATTATTCTTCCTGCTAAGCTATATACAGGCAAAGGTTGAAGTATGTATATGATAGAATAATAGAATCATAAAATCATTAAGGTTAGAAGAGACCTCTAAGATCATCAAGCCCAACCGTCAAACTAACACCACCATGCCCACAAAACCATGTCCTAAAGTGCCATATCCATGTGCTTCTTGAACACGTCCAGGGATGGTGATTCCACCACCTCTCTGGGCAGTCTGTTCCAGTGTTTGACTACTCTTTCAGGAAAGAACTTTTTCTTACTACCCAATCTAAACTTCCTCTAGCACAACTTGAAGCCATTTCCTCTTGTCCTTTCATTAGTTACATGGAGGAAAAGACCAATACCTAACTCTGCAGCCTCCTTTCAGGTAGCTGTAGAGAGTGATAATGTCTCCTCTCAGTCTCCTTTTCTCCAAACTGAACAACCCCAGCCTTAGACCACAACACAGCATTTAGAACTTATATCAGATTTTTTCTTTCTAATATTGCTTATGTGGTATCAAAGGAAAAAAAATTGCTCAGCTTGTTGAAATAATAAACACAAGGGTAAAGTTCTATTACAAATAGCTCTCTGGATTCTGTGCCAATAAATATAATTCTAATTTCTGCAAATTATTAATTCACAACAATGGAGGATTTAGTTATAATTTTTTTATGAAACCAGCAGGATTTTTTGCATACAATTCACATGAATATGTATTTCGTCTCTAACAGGCATCTGTGGGGGCAAATGAAACTATCCTCTGAGAAATAAGAAATTATAGACACTGAAAAAAACCCATTTAATTTTAAGTTTTCTGGAATTTCATAGAACATATATATTTTTCAAAATACTCCATTGAAATGAGAGACACCTGTTCAGGTCTGGTTAGATTTTGTTAGATTTAGAACTGGGTGGAATTGAATTAGGAAGGAAATAATTAAATTGCCTTTAAATATATGAAAAACTGATGTGTTTTAATTTCTAAGTAACTGCAGTGAGCCTTGCAGGGATTTCTGAATGACTAATAACATTTGGAAGTGATGTTCAGCTAGGACACATCTCCTAAGGATAAGTTCTTCAGTGTGGGTAGGGGAGCAAAAGGTTAGCTGTGCCAGCTTCACAAATTATTCAACTGTATGTGGCCCTAGATAGGTTTCAGAGCCCTGAATCTACAGGGTCCTGGCCTCCTATTCTTCTTTTCAAAATAGGAACAGTCAGGAATGTTCAATCAAGTGGGATGAAACAACCAGTAGTTTAACTGTGGTAAGGAGGCACTTGAGTTTTTAAATTAATCAGTACCTATTATGTGACTGGTGTTCACCCCTTACAAGCTTTATCTTTTAATAGTTATGTATTAATCTCAGATAAAAAGGGGCAGTTTACTTGTGAGACTTTTATCTCATTGCTGGAGGGCTTCCAGGCCTGAGTCAGGGAAATCCAAAAAGGCTGTCTGAGAGATTATCAGAATTTTACAATAATCTCAGAAGGTAAGGATTTAACCTGAAATATGAGCTGAACATAAGAATGTGAACGCACTCAGCGACATGAAGAAGGCAGACAGGAAGTCTCACCCAACATAACTTTTGGCACTTTCAAAGATATTTTGTTACTCATTTTAAGGTAACCTGTTTCCAAAGCTCTTGTTCCTAATTCCAGTTTCACTAAATGCAATGACTGAGCAATTACTGAAATATCAAGATAAACAGATCTAAAACATCAGCAACAAATACAAAAGAGAGTTCCATTATATCAGTGTTAGCATGTCAGTTCTACAACAAACACATAGAAAAATGGTACTAGACACAGCTTTAACTTGAAACCTTATCACAGGATGAAGAAATCATAAAACTACTAAAATACTAATGCAAAATTTTGCACTAATTGCAAAATTACACAATTTGATTTCAGGGAAGTTCAGCCAGTACTTGTACAGCATCCATTGCCTAATGAACTATTTTACTAAATCTATATTTCAACAAATAGAATAAAATATAATCTCTCTATTTAGACAACCAACCAATTATTCACCTCTGAACACAGTATTTGTTGATGCAATTGTCCCCCAGCTAAATCTCTCAGTACCCAAACTTCTTCTTGTCTGCATTTTAGAGAACAGACATCCTAGTCAGAAATTTACTCTCAGGAAGAAATTTAGAACCATGATGGGATACTCTAGAAACAACATCTAGAAGCTAAATGCATGACATTAGGGGTGGAAGCCTTACTGCTCTTAGTTTTTTGAAAAATATCACTCAGAAAACCCTTCAATATTTCACAAATTTTAGAGGGAAACTGAAAATTGTTTCACCAACTAGTACAACTTATTACTTCAAATATCATGGAATCATAGAATCATTATGGTTGGGAAAGACCTTTAAGATCATCAAGTCCAACCATTAACTAATTCTACCATACCCACTTCTAAATCTTGTCACCGAGCACCATATTTAGATGGTTTTTAAATACATCCAAGGAGAGTGATTCAACCACCTCCCTGGGCAATCTGTTCCAGTCTTTGATAACACTCCTGGAATAACTTGACGTCATTTCTTCCTGTCCTATTGGTGGTAACTAATGAGAAGAGAACCACACCCACCTCTCAACAACTTCTTTTCAATATATCTTAAGATAATTTCTGAAGAGATGATAAGTTATACATTTATCAACAATGTTAACTTAAAACATATTCCAAACTTTTATTATTATTTTAAAGGAAAAAATACAAATGTTTGAGTAACTGTGCTCCTTTTATCTTGCTGGCTGAACCAAAAAACTTAGGAAAAAAACCCAACCAAACCAAATGTTTGAAGTCCACTAAAAATTTTTAACTCTAAATATAACACATCATTTTTCAAGCAAGAGGATATATTATGCATTTTTCTGAACATAGAAACACTGCCTCTGATTCAAATGCACTATTTTTGTAGTTTATACTTTTTTGTTGCCTTTCCACAACAATCTCAATATTGAAAAAGCTATTTTTACTGCTGCAGTAGAACAATGTGAATGGAAAAAATGCCAATATGTCTTGATTAACAAGTAGTTCAAATTGCTACAAGCATCCTTAAAAGCTGGTTCTGACAAGATGCAATAGTAAAAGATATTTCTTATATTTGCCAAAGCTGGAACAACATATTTTCTATGGGAAGGTATATTCACCCAAATGAGCTTTGAAGATTTTATTTATACCTGTGAGTTATTTTCAGCTGCAGACAGTATTGGATTTCAGACAGCTTCCCAAGTATGGAGAGGCTTCCTCTACCAGCTTTTTGGTAGAGAAATATTTTTTTCTCTGTTGTAAGGAACAATAATTATCTGATCAAAGGATCAACACATCTGGTAGTTCTAAAACAGTAAAATTAGTTGCACACTGTTAGAAAATCAGTAGCAAGCTCATCAGCATTCATGGATCTTGTTTCAGGAATGTCACAAAACCAAAAAAGCAGCCTAATCAAGCACTTACGCATGCATATGATAGTTCAAGATATAAAGCATTCTTTTTCTTTGATATTCTTTTTCGTATTGCTTTTGATCTCAATCACAGAATTGGGATTGTACCTCTGTTCACTTTCTCTGTTTTTTGTGATCTCATTTCCTTCCATTTTCTTTAATGTCCTGTGGAGCCAGTTTCTCCTTTATGCATAGTATACAATACCAAACTTACTTTGTAAGATTTACTACAGCCCCTCACTAAGAAATTCTATCCTTGTAAATTGAATAGTTAGTTGAGGGCTGGTAACATTATGGGTTATATATTCAAATGACTTTGCTCTACTTAATCTGCTGTACTCTAACCAGATTTTGAGGCAACTTCCAGTGGTTAGCAGCTTTTATTTCATTATTTCATTTTTTTTCCGAAGACTGCAACTGCTTTGAAATTTTGAAGATTATTGATGACATACATCAGTTTGCTCCTTACTATGACATGTACTTCTACAAATGTTTTTGTGTCTTTTCCATCTGCAAGTTGATATTTCTTGTGGACATACAAATGACTGCAGTACGGCAGGTCACTGTTGGAGTTAAGATAGAGAAAGACATATTTCAGAGATTACAATTTTTTTTGCCTCTTGATTATGAAGAGGGTGATTTATTTTGAAGTGTCTATTGTACAAATTATAAAAAACTTGGGGGAAGTATATCTATTCTTGATAACTTAAGTATCTAGAAATTAATCACTAGAGTTGATAATGATTTAGAATGTGTATGTCTAGGCTTCTCTTCTGAGCAAATGAAAGTGCTTCTGTTTCAAGTCATCATTACCTTGCTTAATAAGTAAAAAATTCAGGGAAAAATTCTATCTTAGTGCTGTATTAGGTTACTGTGACAAGGGTTTCACAGAAAGTGGATACAGGGGTGGCTTCTGTGAGAAGACACCAGAAGCTTTCCCAATATCACACAGAGCCAGTACTAGTCAGCTCCAAGACAGACCCACCACTCGCCAAAGCTGAGCCAATCAGTGATGGTGCTAACACCTCTGTGATAATATATTTAAGAAAGAGGAAAATAATCTGCAAAACAGCAATAGCAACAGGAGAAAGAATGAGAATATGTGAAAACAACAACTCTGGAGACACTAAGATCAGTGAAGAAGAAGGGGGTGAAGGTGCTCCAGGTACTGAAGCAGAGATTCCCCTGCAGCACATGGAGGCTAATGATGGAGCACATATCCACCTGCAGCCCACAGGGGATCCCATGTCAGAGATGGATATACCCTGAAGAAAACTGCAGCCCATCAAGAGCCCATGTTGCAACAGCCTTCTGGCAGGAACTGTGGCCTGTGGAGAGGAAGCTTTTTGGCAGGACTTGTGACTGTGTAAGGGAATCCACCCTGGAATAGCCTGTTCCTGAGGGAAAGGACCTATGCTGGAGCAGTTCATGAAGGACTGCATCCCATGGGAAGGACCCCACACTGGAGTAGGCAAAGAGCATGAGGAAGAAGGAGTAACAGCAACAAAGTGTTATGAACTGATTGCAACTCCCATCCCCCATCCACCTGCACTGCTTGAGGAGGAACAAAGAAACAAGTTAGGAGTGAAATTAAGACTGGGAAGAAGAGAGGGATGAGGAGCAGGTGGTTTTAGATTTGTTCTTATTTCTTGTTACCCTACTCTATTTAATTGGCAATAAATTAATTTATTTTCCCCAAGCCTGTGATAGTAATTGCTGAGTGATCTCCCTGTCTTTAACTTGACTCACAAGCAAGAAGAATTGTCTTCTAATGGCCAAATTTTCTAAGCCAATGTTGTTGAAATTTGACTGCCTTTTGTGTATCAATCTGAGTGACAGTCTGTAACATTATTCTTCAACATTTTTTTTTTATGCCTTTGACATGACATGATATTTTACCTCTTAGGTCAGATTATCACTTTTGTTGTACCAATGTACATTTAGAGCATCAAATTCAATCCAGAATTTGACTGTTTGCATGAGAAGTACAAGTTTAAAGTTTATTTTATTTCTGTGTACTAAACAGGTTATATGAAGAATTTTTGTTTCTTTGCAGTCTTGTCACTTTTTGCAGAGACTATGCAGCAAAAAATGAGAATTTTTTAATTTTAGGGTTTTTTAAAATACTTGCAGTTGCAACTATATGCTGGTTACCTGTTAACTACTCCAGTGTTACCTGTTAGCTACTTCAGTGTGGCACATAGCTCTATTTTTTTTGATATATATCTAGTTAATTATTTCTGTGTCAGTGGGTCAGCACTCTGACATGATAATGCAAAACAAGGAAAACATCTGATGGATATTAGCCCTTGTTTTCTCTGTTATGTGATTTGGTTTCTGATTAGTGAAATAATATTGCTTTTACCTTTGTTGATTTATGTATTTCAGTATCACCTTCATGTCAAGGAGTCAGAGGTCAGATAATTCTCAGTATTACTTGTTTTTGTTGAAACAATACTATTTGTTACATTTGTGTGACTTACCTGCAAGATTTTATATGATGGGCTTAACATGTAACTGTATTTTTTCAGAGATTTTTATTGACAGTAGGTAAATGTTTGGCTAGATGTGTAAATCAGTAGATACGGTACTTGTTGCAATAAGTGGAAGCTGACATACTGTAATGAAATGGCCAGTGTGTAAATATAAATTTGTAAAGCAATTGTTATAATGAGGACTCATCTCTATTATGTCAGATTCTGACACATATTAAAAGCTACTGTTGATTCTCCTTTTTCATATGTGAAGGGATCTTTTGATGCAGAACTATAATCTCTGTGAAATGTTTAATGACCTCTACCTGAAGTGCATTGACAGCCAGCTGGTGTCCTATAGTCAGATATTTCATACATCATGATCATTAATTTTGTTAATATTATAACTTGAAATTGATCTAGAAGTAATCTACTTCATCTCACTGACACCAAATAGGATTGCTGTGGATTATGTCATTTCCTGACAGAAGTTTATCCTTCCTGCTCTCAGTCTAACACTGACAGAAATCCCAAAATATTCTAGACAAACTGTGCTAGTGGTTAACCA
This sequence comes from Mesitornis unicolor, assembly GCF_000695765.1. Lineage (NCBI taxonomy): Eukaryota > Metazoa > Chordata > Aves > Mesitornithiformes > Mesitornithidae > Mesitornis > Mesitornis unicolor. The sequence goes on along the minus strand of NW_010165956.1, from coordinate 47,962 downwards.
TATTTATGTATAGAAAGGAATTTGCAACTTAAACTCATTGTTTTGGGTGTTATGGTTTAAGGGTTAACAGCCTGAAAGAGAAGGACAGGTGGTATCTGTAGGACCCTGAAGGGTCAGAGATCAGTACTGCTCCCTCCCCTTTCCAGCCACAGTCTAAAAAAAAATACGAATGAGGAGGCCCGAGGTTTTGGGGACTATTCCTGGCTTCCTGAGTCTATTCCTGTCTCGTTCTCTGGACTGCTGGGGGATAACTCCATGTGCTTGGCAGCATCCACCACCATCTCTTCCCAGCACCAGTGTAGTCCCTGGTGACGAGTCACAGTGGCCCAGAGGCACTGCTTGGACACTTCCACTCGGGACTACTGGGATCGGGTTTTGTATATAATTGAAGATCCTTTGCCACTTATTAATTCCTTTTCCTTTCTCCTGGTTGTTTTTTGTTTTTCTTTTTTTTTCTTTTTATAAACGCATTATAGTCTTAACTCCCAACCTTGTGTGAAGCATCTCTTCTCTATTCTCTATTTTTTTTCCCTCCTCTGGGAGAGTGAGGGACAATAGAGAGAAAATCCTATTCCTTTTTTAATTTGGGTTTCCCCTGAGCCCTAAATGGAGATATTGGGGGATTTATCTGTACTCAAAGTCTGTAGACGGTTCTAATAATGAAAGTTATGAATATTTCTTTGCAGTGTGTAGTCCTAGATAAGCATCCTCCAAACTGTCTGCAAAAGGTTGCAAACATGGGTTTTAAGTTGTAGATACACACAATCTCCTGGACCATTTCCTATAGTGAAATAGCATGGAAATATTATTCAATATTTGACAAAAAGGATTATTTAATTCTTAACAAATTTGATTTTCAGTCTGTGGACTTGAATATATATTTTTTTAATCATATTAGGGTAGTGGGGGAAGACAGTATAAGATTTATGGAAAAATACTGGTTTGTAATTTTATGAGTTTTAAGCAAATCCTTTTCACAAGATTTTTGAGGATAGAAAATAGTTCAGAGGCATGAAAAGTCATTGTGAATATCTGACTAGCTAGATGATACAAAGATTAATTTTCTCCTTTAAAATGTATTCTCAATGTTTCCCTTTTAAAATAAATATTTGCATGGCATCCATTCTTCCAGATTCTGAAAAATACTGTCATGCAACTGCCAAAATTCTGATAGCTCCTCTCACTTAAACAGATGTAGTAATTGCTAGAAATTTCCTGAGAGAGTCAATTCTCCTGAGACTTCCTACACATTCACCAATTAATATGGATAGTTGGACAACCAGCCAAATTTTTGTGATGTTTATCTGAAGCATATCACTGAGCCTGTGGTGGATCATCCATTGCTAATGAGAGAATTAAATTTAAGCTTGTGTACATATACTGTTGAGAATATTATGGATAAAATCTCTACCCCTCAGAAGTCAGAGTCCAATTTATCATTCATTTCAATGGAGCCAGAATTTAATCCATCATACAAAAGCACTGTATAAAGCAGGTGTTTGAAAATGACACTACAATCTGTTGCCTGTAGTAGAATTCTGCTATTCTGCAAGAAGATAACTTACATAAAAGGAACACATCAGTAAAGAATATGGAATTATTACCTTACGCATTGGTGAAGTTGTATATAACATATAGATTTGACATCTGCAGAGAAATTCTGTTCTACAAATAATGTCAATAGCAGGTATAAATAAAACCAAGATGTGGATGTGTGAAGTAATAAATTATAAACAAAGTTTTTTCTTTATTCTTCCCACAACAGTACTTTTTAATAATTTGTCATAAAGATGCAAGCCTCAATATTCAAGCCATTGGCATTTTAAACCATGTGTCTTTATTAATCTTCCACATATTAATTAGTGCAACCAGCTGCTATCCAGGTTTCCCTAAATATCCCAAAGTTTCATCTTGGGCATTTGAGCTATTTCATTAACTTGGCCTTGGAGACGTTTTTGTCTTATTCTTCGTCATATCAATTTATTGTCAATGTATTGCATATTTATACAGCCTATTCTCATGATGTAGATATAAAGTTGTTTTATCTTCAAATCTTGTCCTCCTAAGCAGCTTGATTCCACTAGTTCAAAGACTTTTAACTGCTGCATGTCTCTGTAATGTCCATCCGCATGAGATCATAAACAGTGGGTTGATCATATTTTCCAGTAAAAATTAAAACCCCATTCATTCAGTTTGACTTATGCTTAGTGACAGCTCTATGTGTTTCTCATTGTGATGTGAATACATGAAGGACACAGTGCAAAGATGCACTGAATTGTATTGCATTGTGTGGTGAATGCGATTAGGGTAATTACCAGTGTCCAAGGTTTTATTCTTTCTTCAGTAAAGTTGCTATTATGCCAATGACAGAGATAAATAATAGAACTGTTTTATTAGTTTCTGTCTTGCTTAAAATGTGAATGACAAAAAAAGCAATAAAGAAGACAGTAAAAATATAAAATAAAAAAATAAAGAAGATAATTTTTAAGAAGTGTGGGTGTAAATGTCATTAATGAAGTAAGAACAAATATGTGATGTTAATTATGCTGTCTTACTGAAGTGCAGATCAGAAAATAAAAAGTGGAAGATGCTTGCATAAAAGATAATCAGACAAGTTAAGTATTTTATTATACTATTTATTCTGTTGAAAACTATGTTAATTTTCCTCTAGAGTGTAACACTTTAAAACATGTTACACTGCATGGACCAACTGTAACTAAACGATTCCAAATATTTGTGGGATGTTTTTTTTCCCCGTGTTGTTTACAGAAGACATGCTTACAAACAAACCTGTCTGAACCAGTCCAAGACAAAGTACGCGTAGTCTTAGGTTGTATATCCCATTGCTACAATTATTACTATTCACTATTACTTATTATTTTTAGTATTAGCATTTTTTTCCAATGAAATTTCACTGGCGTAACACTATTTCTGGTTTGCTGCTTGCATCTCTGGAGGACATATAATATTATGGTGTACTTGTCATTGACCATAGTACTTCTCCAACTGTTGGGGAAATCTCAAAGTTCAGACTATAATTTCTACTATAGACTAATTAGTCCAGTCTGGGATGGTAACGTTCTTTTAAGAGGTATTTAACTATAGTTCGTAACCGAGAACAGATCACAAAGCTTCATTAAGTGCTCTGTCCACAGATGGTCTGTGTAGGGTGGTCACCTTGTTATATATGAATGTAGTTATTTCAGCATCTTCTATATATCCTGTTCGAGAAATAGTAACTGCTGAAGGATTTTTTTCCTTACACAGAAGTCATGATTCATTAGTTTGTTCTGATTCAACAAGATGTTTAAATGTGTTCTCTTAAACTTTTCCCAATTGAGGCTAGTGTGAAACTGAAATTAGTTTTCAACAGGTTTCCCTCTATGGAAGTGAACCGATGTAGGCTAATTTACACCAGCTTAGAACATGTTCATAATACTTACGGTCTCATTCACTAAATTATCATCATAGCATGCTGATTTTGCAGAGTGATTAAAATTACATGTTAAAATAAATGTTAAATTTTGACAAGAAAGAGAAAAAAAGCAGCTTTTGAAAGTTTGAAATCAACATTTCACTTTAAAACAACTCAACAAGGACCACCTGCTGCAAGAAAGCATCAAGAGCAGCTCTTATATAAATTCCTTTCTTGAAATTCACAAAGAGTCAATATTTAAAGTCTATTGTTCCTTAATGTCATTGTTTAATGAAGATGGCAATAATGATACGTGTGTTGCATCCTTCACATTGAATGGCGGTGATAGAAGAGTCACAGCACAAAATACTAATAATATCAAAATACTCACGTTATTATCTAACTAGAAGTAACATCGGCAGAAGTGTCATCAGAACATTGTACTCTAATAACACTAATTTTGGAAATAACAATTTCTTAGACTATAATTATAACATAATTGATTAAATATTGCCCTCTGTCCAAAATCAGCTTAAAAATATTTTTTGAGGGAAAAAATATGTATTTTAAAAAAAGGAAAGCAATGATTTAATACTGCTAATACAATAAAGTTTTAAAAAAAAATTTAGTTTGTATCCTTTGGCATATTTCTCATTACCTTTCTAGAAAAAATTCTGCAATTTAGTATCTCTTGGCTATGACATGGAATCACCAAAATAAATCACTAAATCAATCCAAAACAGGATTTCAATATCCACATTCAAGCAGCTGTGCACAAGATGATTTACAAAGGTGTGAAACATTCAAAGCCCCCTTAGAGCGGTGCAACTGCTCAAAAACACCATTATGAGATCATTCAGATAGGTTAAATATGGACTTAATTGACAAACTAAGCATTGGCCATACAGAACTGGCACTGACAGCAAAGTGTTGAAATAGTCAGAACTGACTTTCTTCTGCTTACAGTGTTCTAAAAATAACATCACATATGTTTAAATTGCAAAATATCAATACATTTTTCCATTAACACATGTATTGATGGGAAGAAACACTCATGAAAACTAACACATTTTCCTTTTCCTTTGATAGAAAATGCATTAAAAAATAAAAATAATTTAATTCTCAGAAATTTTGAACAATGTAGACTAATATTTTAAATATAGCTAAACTATGCTAGAAAATAAAAAGGTAAATTTTTTATAATTACTCTAATGAGTGTTTTGAATACTGAGAGACTCAGAAGCTTTAATCCCTTGAGCCTCTGAGAATTTAATAGCCTCTTAGGTGTCTAAATCACATTTGCAGACTTCCTTTGCCTTTAAGCCTGTTAATGAAAGTGAAAGTTGGTTTCATTTCTAAGTAACTTAAATGTGTTTGAAAATGTTACCTCTTGCTAAAGAAATTGCTGGAGCTGTTTCATTACAGAGGTTTCTTCTTGAACTGTTTTTTGGGTTGTTTGTTATTTTTTAATATTGTTCTCACGTATTAACAAAAAAGCAGAGGAAAGATGTATGTCTCTGAGATAATTTCAAAGTTATAAGGCAGATTTTCTGTTCCTTATCAGATGGACATAAAACTTTCTGCTGATCTTTGACAATGTATGTCTTTGAAGCAGGCTGACTATTACTTTCTTCATTCACAGGACAAACAGAAAGGTACATTAACCATTGTTTGTATTTGAGTATGCGATTCCAAGTGCAGAACTCAGCCTTATCTGTAGTTATCTGTAATTTATCTGTAGATGCTGACAAGAATTATCAATATGAAAGATAAGCTTAGCATACAGTTACATAATCTTTTATATTTTATGTAAGACAGGAATGCTGAATGTTCATTCAAGTACTGATTACTAGGTTGAAAAGCTGTTACTTTAATATAGAAGTTAAATGATAAAATTCATACCTTCGTAGTGAGGGAAAGAATGAATTGAAACAAACAGGAGGCTGCACTTCTCCACACAAAATCGAAAGGAAAAAAAGCCACATCAATGTTAATCCAAATACAATGTAGACTGATAAACACATAACACCAGTAGACAAGATATAATTTTTATTTTAGGGTTAAGGATGCAGAGGAGGGAAGAGAACAATAGCATAGATTATGTGATAATCATCTTTACAGATACATAGCTGGAGTTAACCAAAACAAATGTGGGTAAAATTTATTCTTTCTTTTGTGACAGGCATATTTCCTTAGCTTATTTCAGACAAGGGAATCTTTTTCTATCTGAAACTGCAAATCCTACTTCAGAAATTCAGTTCACCAGAGTCTAGAGGATTAAGACTGAAGTGTGATCACCAGAAAGAAGCTCTGAACAAAGATTAAAAAAAAAGACAAAATTATTTGGTTGATGTTTAAAACATAATTATTTCCCCTCTCCTTTTCCCAGAAAGTAAAAACAACCTCTGCCCAAACACTGTAAAATACTTTTTTTTAGTTACTCAATCCCTTTGAATGTTAGAACTTACTTTCTTTTCCACTGATCTGAATGGGAGACCATATTTAAATGACAGATAATCACAGAACAGAGTACTAATAGGTCAGTACATACATCAATGTACTGTTCAGCTCACAGCCCCTTCCCAGGAAGTGCTGCACAGCACTGGACTGAACACATGCTCACTGTAACTGTGAGTCTTAATCTGGTAAAATTTCCTCCTTTCTGGAAGCCCTGGCTTTGCCATCAGAAAGCAAACAGTGTCATTCCTGCAGCTGAACAGTTAAGACAACATAAAGAGGAGGGGTTTATATATGTATTGCTGACTTAAATAGTTGTAGAAAAAAAGAAGCTGATGTCCCAAAGGAAAGCTGCAAAATTTTTCATGACGCTTCTTGTCTAGAGAAGCCAAACTGATCAGAAATTAGGGGCTTAGTTGGAAGACAACTTACTCAAATCTAGACAGATAACTGACGAGGGCATAGTCCTCATTTCAGAACATCAAGAAAGGGCTGAAGGAAAGATAAAATGAAAAGTTTGAGATATGTAAGGACTCCTGTAGTCTTCTACATTTGTATTAATATTTAGCCTTTATCTCAAGATTTTCCCTCACAGTTTCCAGATCTTTTCTTCATATTCAAGATAAACAGGTCTGATGTGGTTTGGCAGCTCATGCCTTTCAATGACAAATGGAGTGGAGGTGGAGAAATGTTTTTTTTGTAATTAAATAAAGTTCTGACATATGGTCAAACATGTTTGCACACAGGCACATAGAGTACCAAGGAGAAAACGAAATTCCCTTCATCTTGTGTCAGTGTTAGAGAATTTTTGGCACATAAGGGTTCTCAATAAGACCTTCCTCTGGACTGCAGCTATGCCTTAGAATCACAGGAACCAAGTTCTCAATACAGAGTACTTGATTCCTCAATGAAGACCTACAATAGGTCCATTCATTGCATGGAGCATTCTGTCAGTGGATTGTTAGGTGCAGACCAAAGGTTTCAAAGGTGACCAGATGACTGGTGATAACATTGAAATACCTTAAAAAGCAGATTTTCAGCAAATGGCAATGAGTCTCCTTTAAAACTCTGGATGCTTTAAGGACTCTCTTTCCTTTCCTTTAAATTAGAAAAACAGAAAGAGAGACAACATAATCGTTGTCTTTTGTTTGGGGAGAGGCGAATGCTTTGTGGCGGATATGTCTGGAAGAATTTTATTGCTGCATTATAATATAGAAAGTTGTGTCTATATTAGAAAATGAAGCTGAGGCAGGATAAGTATTTCACCAAAGCAATAAAGTTGTTGATTAAACAGGTTTCTAGTTCCTTCCCCACTCCCTCAGATTTAAATATTATACCGTGTTTCTTTTATGGCTAAAGCAAAGCAATGAAATCATTACATAGAGAAGAAGTAGGAGCCAGTAGTTCACAATTGTTTATGACTGTTATAACTGAAAAAAAAATATCCTGTTGTATTTCTGATTCATTTTCATGATCCATTGACCAGCTGGTATGAGAAGCACCGTTAACAAAGCATGAGATTTCATGCAGTTTGCAGGAGATATGCTTCACCTTATGTTGATTCTCTTTTCACTCGCTCCTACAGCCAGGAAAGTCAATGTGGTAAGGACACATTAAGAGTAAGATATGTATATATTATTCTGTCTCTGGACATCACTGACAACTATCACACTGCTTCTTAGAGTGACAGCTTTCAATAAAGCATTGCCATGTGAAATACAGTGCAGAGCCACACACTGTGAAAGCAAAAATGTAAAATCAAAGGAGTTTTGTAACAGCTGTTATTCAGTGAAGTTTTAGATATTTTTAACAAAAGCAAACCAGGAATTTTTCTTTCACATAAGCAGTCAGTACTGGAAACAAATTAGATGTTATATATCAAGTCAGTAACAGCATTAAAAGCACAGAGAAATGTTTTTTTGAAAGCACCGTCTTATATGTACATGAACATGAATGCATGGGCATACATGATAGAGTATTTTAGACTTGCCATTGGATATATTACCTATATTTTCTTCCTAAACGAATCTCATTATAGGAAAAAAATCTCTTTGATGCCTTTGTACAACAGGTATAAAATAAAGATCAAGCTCCTAAGTCTAGTTCAGCCCCTAAGACTCTGTAAAGCATTTCATTACTGCCCTCTACATATCCTGGTCACTTAGGATGAAGGATGAACCCACAAATTTTAACTACATATGAAATTTAACTAATGGTGCAAAGTAAATTCTTACTGAATTTTGGCATTCATCTCCATTTTAACACCTCAAACTTGGAATTCCAAAATGTTGCTGAATTACTGTAATGAAATTGAAGCAGAAAAATTGGCAGAGGAAATCATTGAGGTCGAACCAGGCAGCTGGAGGATGCATGGCAACAGTTATACCTCCCCAAGCCTATATGACAGACTGCAAAGTCAGGAATGCATCATTTTATACTCTGTTCACTGCCATGGGAAGAGAGCATGTTCCCCGCTTTGTAGGATGAGGTTTTAGTAGTTCAAAGGGGAACAGAAAGGTATAATTTTGCCTACTAATTATACCTTATGTTATTACAGAGATTGTTATGTTGTTCCAGAGGTTCATGTATGATGGCTTTGAGTGGGTCAAAAGGAATCCAAGCAGTAAGCAGCAAGACATTTTGTAAAATGATGCTAATAAATAGTATGGGAAGATATAAATGGCTTAAGAAAAAGTAAATGTATTCCTTATGTTCCTGTATGGATATTTGTCATTCTCTGTACTCAGTTTGCTCACTTTATGTCAGAAAAGACTGATCTATTCCTACAGAAACATTAACTGCTGGAGATAATTTATGCAGGATCATGTTATATTAATAAAAAAAAATCAAACAAAAAACAACTAAAATCAAAACAACTTCAGTTTTTCTTTGAGATGCCATAATTGTGCATATTGTTTTGACCCCTTTCAGCACTGCTCTGAGATATAGAAGAAGCTTAAGGCAAAAGAAAAAGCTGGAAAAAAAATAACATCCCAAAATCTGGCTAGGCAGAACAGAAAGACAGAGAAATTTAAAAGAACAAAACCAAATCAACCTCAAAAGACAACAACAAAGTTTAATTCACTGAGTAACTGAAAATAGAGAAACTTCAATTATTTACAGAAATTGTATGTGCCTTCTAAGGGATGTTGAACATATTTGAAGCATATGGACTAAATATTACATTAAAGGAGATATTAAAGGAAATAGCACAGCTGTCTCATAAGGAAATAATAAGGTGAGGTCATACTATCTAAGTAGAATCACAAACTGCATGTTACTGAACCATAGAAAACTATGATAGTAATTTGTCATAATCTCTGTTTAAGATTGCTGAACAGTTTAGTATTAGTGACAGTACTGCCATCCCAGATGCAGTTTTGCATTTCTTTAAATCTGTCTTTCTGCCTAAAAATGCAATGGTACCAGACTTCCAAGTTCACTTCCTCTAAACCACTCACAGGCCTGCTACAAACTTCTCTTTCTATTTGTAGGTGTCACTCACATCTCTGATGTGCTAAACAAACTATTGAATCAGCAGGTATAAAAAGAAAACCAACAGCTTTTTTTTTTTTAAATCATATAAATGCCAGGGGAAATAACATGCAACTTGGAATCTATGATTGAAATTGGAATTTACCAATGTTAATCTACCTGAAAACCGCCATTTCCCTAAAAAGTGTTCTGAGACTTTAAGTGACCGCAAGTAACCAGTGGCTCAGTTTTCTCATAACTGAAACAAGCTAGTTATACTCTAGTCTGTCTTATGGTTACCACATTAAGTGCTGCATAGTGATTGTTCGGGGTTATTTCAAATTTTTTCAATAAGCAAAAAAAGGTTCATCACAGCAGTTAGGGTTAAGAAACACTAGCCAAAAACTTTATTTTAAGTATATTGTAATAACTTTATCATAAGACATTAATAGCATATTGTAAAGGAATTCTCTTGGGATTCTAATACTTGTTGGAACCAAAAAAAGCAAAAAACCACATGAATAAAACAATTATTAATATGAAATGAAATAATAATGAGATGCCACATACTTAACTTGAGATATTAATCATGATATGATAAAAAATATATTGTATGGAATTATACATACAAATAGTAAATAATTTTCCAAAAAAAAGTTTTAGAATAAGAAGAATGTGGCATTAATGAATTCAGAGGCTTTCTTTGGGAAAGCAATAAATGAAACTGGTTGAGCAATGAATGAAACTATCTTCTGTAGTTCTGAAGTACAGCAATAGATTTGAAAGTGTGTTTAATTACTAAAATAAACTGGATACTCACAAAAACCTCTTATTTTAAATATCTAATCCTTAGAAACCTACCTCAGTATCATTTTCAGATCATCTGGCATAAAGCCAAACAGATAGATTTTACTGCCATATTAAAAATTATCAAAATTCAGAACCCAATTAATTAGAGATCTTTGAAATATAAAATTCACTACAGTACTACTTGCATAACAAGGACAGGTGTAACAGCTCTGCAAGGTGATGGAATGAGCTGTGGAAACTAATTGTGAGTCTGAAAACAATAAAAAAAAAAAAAAGGAGTTCTGTGAGTTATTAAAATACCCCAGGCAACTCCCTGGAGTCTTCAAGTAATCAGGAGAATATTCTGGTCTGTTCTTTTAATTTCAAATGTTTCTGTTCTGCAGAGAGAAGAGAGTTCCACAAATTACATTTTTTTTAAATGAAATACTCTTTTTCTGAACAAAATATCAACCAATTAATTTAATATCCTCCTGCAAGGCCACCTTAAAAGACATCTCTGACTGAATCAGCTAAGGAGGAATGAAGGTTGACATGTCCACCACTTATCCAGACACAAGTGAAATAATAATGAGACAAACAGTGAAAAACTTTCTAATTCTTTCCCTGTAAATACAGACAACAAAGAAAAGGATTTTTGCTCTGGTTATTCTTTGAAAGAATATATGCTTGGGGTGGGAACAGGAGAAAGAAAGGATGCACATTACTACTGAAGAGCAACAGACAACTATTCCTAATAAGGATATCTAGACAGACCTTACGATGGAAAAAGTGAGAAATTAGTAGGAGATAGAAATAGCCAGTTATCCTTCTGTATGAAGTTATCTTAGTACATCCATGACAGATGCTGGAGAAATCCAGATTTTCAAGAGTGCCTTCCCTCTCATGTTCATGCAAGGACTCCCTGTTTTATAGTGATAGAAAGTATTCCACAGCAGCAGTGGGTGCTGCTTAGAAGTTAGCCGAGAGGAAATAGCACTTTTATTGTATGTTTTCCTAAAATAATCACAGAGATTGAACTGCAGAACATGGAAAGATGTTACGAATATTTCCATGTTCCAAACGTCTCTAAAATTTGACATGTGGAAATGAATGATGTGTGCCTCTTCAGTAAAATTGCTTTGGCTGCCTGTAAGGAAGACCTTTGCTTCCATCTGAATACAACTCTTTGTCTTTTAGTGAGGTGTCAAAAGGACAATTATCTCTATTTGTGTAGCAAAAGCTGATCAAAGCTTGGGCTCCTGTTTCACTCCAAATGTCATTTTTATTGATATTTTTCTGATTTGTTGTGAATGAAATGCTCCTAGAGCTCTCTTAATTGATGATTTTTTCTGCATAGGAAAAATGTCCATTTCACTAAACACTAGAGAAAATATCTTAATTTGTTAATTTGCTAGAAAACCTTCAGAGACCTCCTTAAAGGCTGAGGAAAAAGTTATCAGATGCAAAACCTGCTAAATTTAAGTTTACAAGCCTAATAGACCCACATTGTTTGAAACCAAATGTTTTTTCTAGTGGATAATTTACAGTCATCTCTATTCATTGAAGACAGATCATCCCAGTCGTTACAGATTTAATTCTAAAAAAGAAAAAAAAATAAGAGAACTTTTTGAACAAATATTGAATGTAGAAACTTTATGTCATTTTTGTATGATATTTTCCTTGAATGCTGTCCTGGTTTTGCTCAAATAGAGTCATAGAATCAGTTTTCTTTTCAGGAGTTGCATTTCTGAGAAGACTACAGTGATTTAGTGGAAAACAAAGTTGATTAGACACTTTTAGTTTTCGGCCAACACTGGTATGTGGGTTGCTATATTGATCAAGGTCTTTAGCTGTTTTGAGTTAGCTAGGTGCAGAAGCTGGGGGGAGTGAAAATCAGGGCAGATGAACCAAGCTGGACAACAGAATTATTCTATACCATGTATATCACACTCACTGTAAGTTGGGGAGTTTGCTGGGGATGGTCTTTTTTCCTCAATGGTCATCATTCATGGAGGGTCTTATCTGCCATTCTGCACTCAAGGTCTACTCCCCTGCTCATTGTGACCATCATGTTCTAACTGGAGCTGTTGTGCTCACAGTGTTTATTACATCTAATATTCCCTGCTGGGAGCACACAGCCAGCAACTCTTATGTGAGCTGTGCATTACTTTATGTGCTTTATTATAGTTCTCATTATTATTATAATTTGTTATTGTTATTATTATTTCAATTTAGTTTCTTTCAATCATAAAACTTTTTCTATCTCAACCCACGTGTGTTCTGACCTTTCTTCTCCTATTCTCTCTTCTACTCCACATGGGACAGGGAAAGTAAGCAAGCAGCTGTGTGGTGGTCTGCTGCCTGTAGTGTTAAACCACAACAGAGCTTAGAATAGATACAGTTTTCAGATGGGATCTCACAAGTGCCAGGCTGAGGACAATAATTCCTCCCTTTGATTTTCTGTCTGTACTCCTGCGAATAACTCCCAGGGTTCTTACTGCCTTTGCAGTCAGGGTACACTGGTTGGTTATGCTAAGCTCATGTCTGCTGAGGCCCACAAGTCCCTACCCTGCTCCCAGCTAGGCAGGCCCCATCCTGTGTCCTTCCACCAGTGCTCTCTGCCCAGGGCACTGTTTGGCTTTATCCTCATTGAAATACACGAGGTTCATGTTGGCCTATTTTTCCAGATTGTCTAGGTCCTCCTGCATAGCAGCACCGCCCTTGAGTGCCACTGGTGCCTCCCCTTCCACTTTGGTGTCATCTCCAAACTTTGTTAGAGTGCTCTCCCTCACCTTCTTCTCCAAGTTGCTGATAGAAATGCTGAACCAAACACATCCCAGAAAGACACTTGCAATGGGTGGTTGCCACAGACCTCCAGATATAGTAAGAACAATTAACAACTACTCACCATGGAACCCATTATTAGTTCTTTTATAACCCAGAACACAAAATGCCAACTTGGATACAGGAATATTTGGGAAACATGTTGCCTTTCAGCTCTTCATAAGTAGAGAACATTTTATGCTATTTACCTTGACTTTAGCAAGGCTTTCAATGCTGTTTCATGCTCTGGGTTTAGGGAATTTTGGAGTTAACCAATAATAAATTAAACTTTATTTTAAAAATACTTTTAAATCTGTTTGAAAAAAAAAAACAACTTCAAAGCAAGCTTGTACTGTATATATCAGTGGCACCTCAGTTTAGGAGCAAAGATCTCATCAGAGAGATTTAAAGAAACTAATTTAATGTATAACAGTGAGCAAGAACATTGTTGTAGTAGTTACTAACTTTTATGGAATTTATAGGTTTCAAACTCCCCAAGTTTAGTGACTTTAAATGACAAAACATTATTTCTTCTCATTTTGTCTATGCATTATGATACAATTCATAAGACTGGATCACAGATTATATTTTTGCCTATTTGCTTCTCTAATGCATTCAGAAGGCTTGTGTTAATCACAAGCTATTTGATATGTTTTCACATAGATCAGTGTGTGGGCTTGGATTTGTTTGCTAATCAAACCATGCTGGAAGAAATCTCCACATGTCTTTCTCTCTGATGTTCATCACAACAGTTAAATAAGAGCTTTCTGAACACAAATAAATGTATTTTCTTGTGAATCCAATCAGTTTACTGTAGAGAGAGAGCAAAAGTTAGTCACAAAGTCCAAGTCATGTACACCATGTAGCTGCATGCCTGGAAGCATGAAACTCAGCACTGGGTGAGGTGGCAAGCACTGGAGGTAGCAAGCACTGGGTGAGGTGGCAACCATCACTAGATCTATATCTGGTGTTATCTGGATGCCTGGAGGAGTGTGAGATGAGGCAGAGGCCTCATGGTCCCAGTCCCCCATTTCTTTCCACCCCAAACAAAGGAGCCATTACCTCTACCCATGCTGGTGTGAGTTAACAGACTTTGTGACATTAACATAAGTTATAAGATTGTCTATAGTCATTCCCACCCGTATGTATGCCCCAGAGACGTAATGCAGAAATTTGAGTAATAACTAAAGATAAGGGGAAATACTGCTAAAGACAAGCCCCCCAGGTAGTCTAATCCACTCAGGCATCCTCCTGCCTGCTGTCACGTACATCAGGGAATAAAAAGCCTAAGATTCATGCTAGAAAGGGGGAGTTACTTGTCTAGCCATGGAGTGATGAGAACCTTCCCCCTTGGTCGGAATGCTGGCCAAGGTAACTTACATGGGAGCCCTTACCTGGGGGGACAGGATGAACTCAGAACCATACCGATGAACTGGACAGATTGACAAATTTGCTCCCTCTCCATCCCCACCACTCAGATCACCTTGTGGGTAAGACTATTTACCTCAGCTAATGCTGAGTGATGTATTTTCTCCTCAAGTTCATATTCCCTGAGTGTATTTTATATTTCCCTCCTTAGGTTCATTTCTACGTTTCCCTGAGTGTATTCTTGGTTTTGCTCCACTGTATTTCTGTTCAAACGGGCTTGTTTATTTGCCAAGCGGCCGGGCTTACTGCGGGTAAGTTGTTGTTTTGTTGCTGTTATTGTTTGTGTTTCATAGTGCATTGTTGTTGGTATTATATTAGTTATACAACCTTTAGTGTACCTGTAGCTTTTCAATTTATCACCGGCAATCCAAAAGAATCTGTAAATGTTGCTGTAAATAAACAATTACTATTTGTTTCCCGACTTGCGTCTGTTGCATAGCCGGTACTGGCCTCACAAGACCGGATTTATCTCCCCTTTTTCACAACACTTACCCACTGTACCAACATAAAACTGAAATACAAATGCAGTCTTTATTTCAAAGCACTCAATTTGAGATACTTACACCTAGATTCTCAGGGCAGGTAGCACAATACAGCATTTTATATGTTCTTGTTGACTTTAGTTGCTGTTTGAAGAGTTATTATAAGAGTTTTTTTGAATGCTAGACTAGAAGATCTTAAGCACGACACCTAGGGAAAAAGGATGTCCTGCAAATCCTAAAAACATTTTGACTTAAATCACTGTTGCAGCCTAATGCATAGTCTACACTGCACAGATAAAACCCAAAGGATTTTTAATGGCGATTTCCATTTACCTGTTCTCTGAGGTTTTTTCCTCTCATTCAGCTACAGGAAATACAGTTTTCGTGGCATCACTGAGAGCCAACATGCCAGTAGACAAACAAAACAGACATCAGATTTAAGAAGAATAGACACATCTGTTGAAAAGTGTGGTTGTGGTTCTACTTAAGAAATATATCCTCCATCTCCTAAAGAGAATATTATGCTTCATAAGGAAGAAGGTGAACCAAGAAGCCGTAGACAGCTGGCCATCAGGAAACTACACTATTTGTCAAATTATTAAGGCAAGTCAGGTTAATTTTGTTTCAGAAATGCTTTCTTATCTGTACTAGTTTTACAGGAGAATCTAAGTGACTACACTAACAACATTTACCTGAGACATGAATCTCCACTGTAAGGTCATTCTTAGTTCTGGAGAAATGTCTGCATAACTGTACTAATGTGAGGTTATGTTGTTCTTAACCCTGGGAAGACATGGCATAATCAAACCTTCCTTTGTGTCTTATGTTTTGAGGAGATATATTTAAGAGATATGAGTCAATGTAAATATTGTGCCTTATAACATACTGATAGCAACATACGTCGCTGTTACCTCAAAGCTTGTATATTAAGATTTGTTTTTCACTAAAGTATTAGCAAGATTCATCTGCTGCTTATGGCTTGTTGAGCATCATGATTACCGACAAGCTTGAAAGACTGCGATAATGTCCTCCACAATTTTGAAATAAGTAGTTCTATGAGCATTAGAACTAATACATGAGTTTTATGTCTTGAAGTTAATGGACTTTAGTGTCTGAGTTGCAAGCCCTAGTTGAATCTTTTCTTGTGGCCGAGGTGAGCAAAAACTTTCACTCTAATGGGGTTTTGAGCAACTCGGTCTAGTGGAAGGTGTCCCTTCCATGGCAGGGTGGTCAGAACTAAATAATCTTTAAGATCCCTTCCAACTCTAACCATTCTATGATTTCCATTTACAAAACATGTGGCAAATTGGAAAACTGAGTTCTAAAATTCCCTTTCTGGATATCTGGCTATGTCAGCTGCATTGTCTCTCAACTTAATTTCCTAAAAGATTGACACATCTGAAATTTATTTCCTTCAAAGATCCGATAGGTTATTGCACTTGTTTTGAGAGTTACACCGTGACATTGATTTATGAAATATGTTAATGTTTCCTAAATGCTTATGCTTATAATTTCTTTCCTTCTGACACAAATTTATGACATTAAGAATACCACAGTTTTAGAAGTAAAAGAACACAAACAAAAGACACTTACCTCTTAAAAGTTTATTTCATTTTATTTATTTTTATATTTTTTTATTATGTGGGATCTGTGTATTAGGTCTGTTTGAGGTGGAAGTAAATTTATTCGTAGCAGACTGTATGGTCCTATGTTTTTGATATGTGAGTAAAACAGTGTTGATAATGCACCTGTGTTTTAGTTATTGCTAAACAATACTTGCACAGTATCAACATCTTATTTATTTCCCACTCTGGCCCCTCAGTGATTAAGCTGTGGGTGAGCAAGAGTTTAGAAGGGGACACAGCTAGGACAGCTGACCCAAACTGACCAAAGATACATACCATATGATATAACATCACACTGACTAATAGAACTTGTAGAGGAGTTTTTTCCAAGGTTGTCTTTGCTCAGAGACTGGCTAGGCATTGACCTGCTGGCAAGAGTTGATGTGCGAGTAACTTTGCATCACTTCCTGTTTTTTTTGGTTTTCTTAAAAAAAAAATAAATCAATTATTAAATTGTCTTTATCTCAAGCGATGAGTTCTTCTTGCATTTGCATTTCTGATCCTCTCTCCTATCCTGCTGAGCATGGGGAATGAGCAAGTGGCTGGTTGGTGCTCAGTTGTTAGCAGGGGTCAGTGTACCACATTCTGGGACTGAATGAGTTCTGGTTTTCTAAGATGAGATGCATACGCAAAGCAGAAGGTAACATCATTCCACACAAATATTTTTATGATGCAGCTAGCTTGACTTGTTCTAGATAATTTTGAATCTTGCCTCATTGGTGGTTGTTTGCTTGTTGAGGAGAAGCTGAACATGATCAGTCAGTGTGAACTTGCAGCCAAGAAAGGCAACCGTATCCTGGGCTGCATCAAAAGAAGTATGGCCAGCAGATCAAAAGATGTGATTCTGCCCCTCTACTCTGCTCTGATCAGACCCCATCTGAAGTACTATGTCCAGTTCTGGGGACCCCAACACAAGAAGGACATGGATGTGTTGGAGCAAGTCCAGAGGAGAGCCATGAAGATGATCAGAGGGCTGGAGCACCTCTCCTATGAAGACAGGCTGAGAGAGTTAAGGTTGTTGAGTTTGGAGAAGAGAAGGCTCTGGGGAGATCTTGCATTGTCCTTCCAGCACCTGAAGAGGGCCTAGAAGAAAGCTGGAGATGGCATGAAGTGATAGGACAAGAGGTAATGGCTTCAAACTGGAAGAAGGTAGAGTTATATTGTACACTAGAAAGTAATTATTTACTGTGAGGGTGTTGAGATGCAGAAACAGGTTGCCCAGGGTAGTTGTGGATGCCCCCTCCCTAGAAGTATTCAAGGCCAGGTTGGACAGAGCTTTGAGCAGCCTGGTCTAGTGCAAGATGGCAGGGAGGTTGGAACTAGTACCTTCCAATAAAAAGCATTCTATGTTTCATTTTTCAGATATAGTCTCATTTTTTTCCATAGTCATAGAGAATTCCGTCCTCCCCCCACCAGGGTATGTATGTATTTGTTTCAGTCACTCCTGTAGCCAGGAAAATTGTACTCTTGATCTACCAAATACCATAGTAATTTCTGCAAATAGAAGTTAAACTTCAGTATCTTGAAGATGTTTTTTAAAGTATTCCAACTATATAGAATATAAGTCAATATGTCCAGATCTTGATTATGAACTTCTTTCGACTTCTAGAGAATGGAATTAACCTTTAAAGATAAGACTAGTCTTGAAGTCAGAGATGTTTTATACTTTTATGGTTACTTTAATTGGAAATGAATAATGTTTATTTTTTAGCATGAAAAAGGTGTCTTATGAGGATGTGTGTATTTATAAATGTTCTTAACTTAAGAGGTTTGAAATGTCGTGAAAATAATAGCTCTCATAAACTTTCCACTGATGGAGAAAATAAGTCTTGTGATATATATTGACGTGGGACCTAGCTGTCAGGCAAGGTTGAAATCAGGTAAGAACAGTTCTCCACAACTTACTCTTAATCTTGCCTTCCATTTATGATCAAATTTTCTCTGAAGTTTTCAAATCCCTGATCACAGTAACAGGACTGAAATTTAATGACAGGTAAAATTATAGATCTTTCAAAATGTGATTTAAAATACCTCATGTAGCAGTCAAAACTCTGTTTCAACTTTTCCAAGCTGATTGATTACACAAAGGTGACAGATTCCTCTAATACATTTTCAGATCAACCAGATTTTGTAAGACAGCTTGACCTTTGCTTCAACAATAAGAACAGAAGTTATGTGGTAATCTTGCCCATCTTTCTTACCAATTGAATGCTCATTTGACAAAAATGCAGGCTAATTTATCTGTAAACTCAATATCTCTCTCTATATATATTTATTACATATCATCTTACCAAATATACATGCATACATACATTTATATATATTTTTATATATATAGATATATGCGTGTATGTCTTCAGACTAGGTTCTTCCCTACTTAAATTTTGATCTATTTAAATACTTGTTAACATAATTTGTGCAAATTCTGGCAATTCACTGAATCATCCTGTCTACGTAGCAGCATAGTCTAGAGATGTTCTGTAGGAAGAGGAATTTTCTTCAGACTCATACTTAAACATTTAACAACTTCAGATAAGAAACAGTAAATTGAATAATTTATCATGAAAATATATACCTTTATGAATTAAACAATAACTACCAAAAAGCCAAACTAATAAAATAATTTAAGTAACACAGGTTAAAATATAGCAAGATTTGTTAACCATATTTTCATGCATATGGCCAAAATCCCAAGTTTCATGAAAGCTAGAATTAATCTATCCTTCAACTGACTCAAATATGGTCCAGAAATACATATTAACACAAAAAGCAATATAACAAAGAAATAAACAAACAAACTTGTTATTGTATTTACTCAACAATATAGCTACAGGTTTATGAGATTTATACGTGTATATGTGAGGTTTGGATGCACACCTGCAAAAGTGCAGTGAAATCATCCACACTGGATGCTCTGGAGCTAAAAATGCAAAGTAAAGGAAAGATATAGTATTGTAATTAGAATCAGAACTCATTGGTGCATCTACAAATTACATCTGTGGACTTCAATTCGTTATTAACCTTGGTAAGGGTCACAGAAACTAAGCTAACCTCTGGAAAACTGGATGAAATTCCTCCCACAGTTTTTTTTTTCCTCAGTCCAGAGGTCTTACTGATACCATCTGACAGATGAATAATGTTTGACCAAGTGAGAAATATTACAGTTTAAAAGACTGTGTATATCAGCACCAGACTTTTAGAATAATACTGGGAAGTCTTTTCTACTGAAAGGGGATATTTTCATAATAAGAGAAACAGTGTAAAGGAAGGAGACCTTTTGGGCTGAAAGGAATACTTTAGAAGCTTTCATCTCATCTGCTAGTAGGTGTTATTTTAGATTTCAGCGGACTGCTCCTTCTAAAGCTAGCTAGTGCCTGAAAGTGCCTGAAAATAATACTCACTGACATCTAAAATTCAGAAGATGAAACTGTAAAGTGGTGACTAGCTGGAGTCTGGGGAAAGTTCCTTTTGATGAAAAGAAATGCATATTGCAGCATAGTGATGTGACTTGTGCAAGGCAGTCCACAAGTTGTATGACAGCAGAGTCCAGAAGGTAGTTCACAGGAGGCCTCATTAATAAAGACAGAAATAGTATCCGACCAAAGAAAATCATAGCTTTCATGTTTTACTGAAAAACATTGTACTTGTCTTACTAAAAACAGTTTAGAAAAATAAACAAGTAAAAAATAAAACAGATGGAGATGCTATGTATGAAGGGATCAGAACATTTTTGGTTTTCTGTCAAGACAATGGAGAAATATAAGGATTTCATCACAAATGTGAACCAAATAAAGGCTAAAGTTTTAGGATCTTTCACCTTCTTTATGCAGAAGGGAATCCTGTTAGCCCTCTCCCCTGTTGGACAAAAGATACTGGATTAGATGACTTTTTGGTCTGACCTGTTAAGGCTGTTGTTAGGTTCTTATTTTAAGAGCTAAAATCCCTGGGTTTTTGACTTCCTAACAGGTTGGCTACTATAAAGGTCCACCAAGGCTATTGATGAGTGTATTGCTCGTTTTTTTCTGCAGAAAAAGTATATTTGATTTCTATTGACTCTTTCTAATTGTTCATATTACTTTAATGTTGCAATTCTGAACCAGCATCTAAGGAGGTAATGCTGCACAAGTGTTATGGTTTAAGGGTTACCAGCCTGAAAGGGAAGGACTGGTGGTGTCTGCAGGACCCTGGGGGGTCCGAGATCAGTACTACTCCCTCCCCTTTCTGGCCACAGTCTATAAAAAAACTGAGGAGGCACGAGGTTTTCGCGGGCTTTTCCTGGCTTCCTGGGCTGCTTCCTGTCGCATCTCGGGACGGCTGGGGATAGCTCCACGTGCTCGGCAGCACTCACCACCATCTCTTCCCGGCACCACTGCGGTCCCTGGTGACGAGTCACAGCAGTCGCAGCGGCCACGAGGCACTGCCTGGACACTTCCACTCGGGACTGCTGGGATCGGGTTTTGTATATCGTTAAATATCCTTTGTCCCTTATTAATTCCCTTTTCCTTTCCTGTGTTGTTTTTCATTAAACTTGTTGCAGTCTTAACTTCCAAGCTTGCGCGAAGCACCTTTTTTCTCTATTCCTTTTTTTTTTTTTTTTTCCTTTTTTTTAGTCCTCCCCCGGGAGGGTAAGGGACAATAGAGAGAAAATCCTGGTCTCTCTCTCAGACCCTTAAACGGAGACAACAGGTATAAAATTATTTAGATATTTTGTACCACACAAATTGCACTCTAGTCACAAAACAAGAAGTATGAGATAAATAAGGCAAAAATTATGGATACATGTTGCCTTGGCAGGCAGTGATTTTGAAATATTAACAGCCTAAAGGTCAAATTTCCTGGAGAAATTTTTGACAAATTTAAAAAAAAGAGGATTTTGACAAGTAAAAATGTAATACCTGGACTCATACTCTTAAGTTAGAGGACAAGTATTATAAAGAATTCTGAAGATGTTTATTTCAATGTTTCATAATATAACACTAGGGATTAATGATTGACTTTATCAGGTGGTGTAGGTAGCATTTCACTAGAGAATAAAGAATGATAGGCAGAGTAAGAAATTGTGACAGATGGCCTTAAAGTAACACCCTTTTATATAAGATGTAGAATGCTAAGCAAGAGGAAAGAGACAAAAACAGGGAACCGTTTATGACCTTGATAATCTGTAATATTGCAGCAGGATTTTATATGAAACCCAGAAAAAATATTCATTTTTTTAATGAAGGATTGCTAGTATGATGTTGTAGTAGCTAAGTTTAGCTTTGCAGGCAGTCATCAAAGGAGTTTTCTTAGAGGCACTATACAGAACAAACTGAAAGATTTAATACCTTGTAAATTTCTGAATTAATGATAATATCCAGATGGAACTGAGAACCATTTAAGATGATGATATTTTCAACAAAAAATAAGAATACTCTTGTTATATAAGAACAGTTCAAGGAAACCTTCTGGATAAAGAACAATGTGAGAAGATAAGCTCTGGAAAAATTAAGAATTCACTAACTTTAATGGTGGAAGAGCAAATGGAGATGAGAAGGATATTGAAAAAGCAAAATAGTCACTGGAGGACTTTTTGAGTGGGAAGAATAAATGCTTTTGTCATAAGAAAAAGATCCAGAAAAGAACTGACAATCAAGAAGATATAGAGAGTAAAACAGAACTGTCATGAGAGAGACGAGGGAAAGAAAGAGGCTGAGGCAAAAGGAGAAAGTGAAGGAATTAAAAGAATAGATGAGTAGGAAATTGCTGGATGAATCAGGCTGAGAGAGCCTTGCAGCAAGAAATAAAGGCAAAAAAAAACCCCAAAACACCAAGGAAACAACAAAAAATGACATGTGTAAAAGGGTGACTCAGTAGATCAATTAGTATTTTTCAAGTGAAAACCTTTCCCAGAACACCTTCCAATTCCTTCTATACAAGTATGCAACATAAAAACACCCATTCAGTTTTGAAGTCTTACAAAATTTTCTGACTCATGAACTTTGAAATTGTTTGATGGGCAATACTGCCCACTAAATCACTTGCCACAGTACCAAAACATTGCTTTGATGACTTTGTCTGCATAACTGACCAAACTTTCTACTTTTAAGATCATTTTAATAGAGTGGCATTGCTGTTGAAGAGAAGTTAAATGAAAATGCTGGAGGTCAAAGTCCGGGTAAAATGAGACTCTAATTAGCCAGGTTCCTAGCCAAGGCTTACTTTAGCTTTCACTGAAGTCAGGAGAAAACCTGCTACTGATTCTAGCAGAATCGGATCAGACGTTCATGTCAAGACTAAGACTCTGCGAGAGTTCTTCTTCCTTAACTCTTTTTTTTTAATAAAGAAATAAAAAATAATATTTTTTCTTTAAAGGATATATTAAGGTTTGGATTTATGTTTATATATTTTATGAAATAAATGTAAAAGTAAAATGCGAAATTGTATGGTTTTCTTTCCTATGCTTTGTAAGGTTTTTTCTTCTTGTTTTTCCACTTGACTAGAAAAGGCAGAAGGAAAAGAATTTATAAGACTCTTCAGCAAAGTGATACTTAATTGCCCTTTAAAAAATATTTCTCTCTCCCCACTGTATTTCTTTTCCTCCAGTGAATATTTTTCTGGTCTATTGCCTGCTAGGAAGTTGGTTTAAATTGTTGCAGTACTTTCCCTGCATATGAAGAACCAGGGATTTTGTGACCTCCCTGCCCTCTGTGTTTGGTTAAAAAAAAGTCCTCTCTTTTCTGCTTATTGCTATATCCTGAAACAGCCTTCTTCTGTAGGTAATTGGAAATAAATGAGAACAACCTTTTCAGTAAACTAGTGTTAATCAGAAAATTAAGTTACTTGGTAATGTCAGAACCGGTGGCCAAGAAATTTGCGGTTTAGGTAGGTAAACTCCCTGTTCAGCTGTATTGATCTCACAAGCTCACAAGCCAGTGATATATATTTAGGAACAGTTGTCTTAAATACAGCTACAGAGAGAAGAAATTCAAAGGCTAATACAATAATTGGTATGTGTGAATAAACCACAGTTGCACTATGAGGCCTACATGTATATCTAAGGATATAATTATTAAGAAAAATATTGAATATTTATCAAATAAAGCTTATCTTTCAATAATACACATTTATACTTTTTAAAATTTAAACAAAGTTACACAGGAAATATTTTTTCTACTCCCTAATGAATGAATGGTGTTTCAAAAGAAGATCAACTTCAAGTTTGGAAAATATTTTTTAAACTTTATATTTTAATTTATCAGTCTCTGTGTTTGAATTTATCAATCTCTGTATCTGAATTCTTCAACTCAATGAAAATAAAAAGAAAGAAAATATTTGGTTTAATTTTTTAAATGTACAGTTGATCTGAATCAATAATTTAATGATTTTGTTTTGACTAAGCTTAAAATAACATTCAAAAGGAAAAATAATGTTAAAGCCTTAAAAAACATCTTTAAATCATTACAGTAGGATGCTTTTGGGCAATTTGTAAATAAATATATTCGTTTCTTCAAATTAGGAAATTCATTTACACTATCCCTTTTCCCTGTAAATTTCAGTTTCCACAGCCATTATTCTATATAAAAAATTGAACTCCTGATTTGACTAAATTTATGAGCTAATTTGTCATTTGATCAATCATAGCTGTATAGCATTCCAGCTTTCACTATGTTCTAACATTCCAAAATTTATTTAAAATATATTTGAATCAGTCTCAGAGAACTGATCTGGTACTTTTTGAGTTGAAGAGAATATTGTTAAAATACCTCCACTGCCAGCTGAGGATGAAGTAAAAATCAGAATCACCTGAAGGAGAAATACTGTCTAGGAACTACTGTGAATAATCATTAGTAATTTGAGGCATAGATAAACTTTAACACACGTAGAAGTGACCTTCTTTACAGAAATCCAAGAGTGAGTTAGGGGACAACAATTTTAATGATTTGATAAATAGTTATAACAGAATAAGAAGAAACTTTCAGTAACAACAGAATGAACAGTACCACATTTGCACCTTTTACATAT
The DNA here is from genome assembly GCF_000695765.1 of Mesitornis unicolor. Classification (NCBI taxonomy): domain Eukaryota; kingdom Metazoa; phylum Chordata; class Aves; order Mesitornithiformes; family Mesitornithidae; genus Mesitornis; species Mesitornis unicolor. The sequence continues at coordinate 23,468 of NW_010165956.1, read as the reverse complement.
ATGTGGAAAATGAATATTCCATTAAGACATCAATCAGTGTGAAAGTATCCATCACTAGAGAGAGAATCTAAGGAAGTGGAGAATTTCCTCAAACTGGTTCATATTTTGAAATATACGGTTGTGATTTTTTTCCAGATTTTAGTGTCACAAAACCAAAAAAACCCATGACGTGGAAAAATATCTCCCCATCTCACTCTGCTAGAAAAGCACACTTCAACCAAGTCCAGCATCCTAAAAGGTTCACTTCTTGTATAACCCTGATATAAGGTTTTAAATATATTTAGGTGTGAAGCATTCAAGCCAGTTCAAAATAAGATCTATCAGTAAGACCTACCCAAACAAGACATTCTAGAAGACTGCCTTAAATACAATCTGTTGTTATTAACTTCAAACTGTGGAGCTAAAGAAACAAACATGCAGTTAAAACAGCCATGAGCAATATCAGAAGTTCATTGTAGAATCCTACAACTCTGTTGACAAAGTGTCCTATCAGCCTCATACTATTTACCCTAAGGGTCTTAGGAAGCCTGCTACTGAAATAAGCTTATTAGGTGGAAATTGAGCATCAAAACCAATAATTAGTGAAATAGTAGCCTAAGAATTAAATTAAAATGTTTCAGTGCCACTGAAATTACGTATTTGAACTTTTTTGTGTGGGCCTTCTTTTAATTTTATGTTTATTTTTAAATGAGTGAAGGGGGCTTTCAGGAGTGTGAAGACTCTGTGTTTTTACTGGTTACTGAAAATGTTACTTTTTTCTTCTTGTTTCAGGTTCCTCATGACGAACTTAAAAAATTTAATTAAAAGGTAAAAAAAAGCATCAGATATTTTCTTGAATTGTTCTTTTTCATCAATCTATGGTGATTAAGAATCATGTAAAATGTTACCTTGCGATAAGTTTTTCCTCACAGCTTTTGCTTCATGTAAGAACAGTCTCTGGGCTCTTGATTGGATTGATGGAAGTTCATAGATAAATGAATAAGTAAATAAATAAATAAATTAGATGAATACTGAAGATGCTTGTGTTCAAAAGCAATTAACATGTGGATTGTTGGATATTGTAAAGACAGGCTATTTAAGCTGAAGTTTCTTCCTTATTCTTCTTACTGTATAAGGATATAATACTTCATTCTCCTTGAAAGAAAAATACACTGGAGCAAAATTCAGTTGTAAAAACATGTAGTCAATTTGATAGAGTAACTTCTAGCTCAAAAATAGAAAAAGTTCACAAAGCTTTTAAATATGGGGAGACCCAGGATCTGTAGGATGAAGTGAACATAATTATGAAAGCATAGGCATGTTAACATGTCAAACTTAAAAAAGAATTTCATTTCCGTATAGCAGGCTTGCTACTGGCTGCATCATTCTTTCTATAGCTCACAAGCAAATTTTGTTTAGCGAAAAGCTTATTTCACTAAATGATTTTCAAATGAGAATAAAGCATAACGTGAAGAATGATTGGAACTTACTGTATCCCTGCTTGCCTTCATGCAAGCACTGTGTGGCTTCACTAAAGGATTCAACTAATGTGAGAGTAAGACAAGCAAACTCGTAATTTTCACATGAGTAAGCATGTCCAAGTAAACTCTTTATCAAGACTTTAACTTGCACTAGTAACTCAGAATAACAAATCATTTTGTTCTCACTGTTTTGTTTTGACTTGATTCCTTAAAACTGAAAAAGAAACAGGAAATATTTTATATTAGTTATGTGAAGGTTAGACATTCTGAAGGGAGAGCTTCAGCACTGTCCTAAAGAAAAGAAAGTACTCCTGAGTCAGGTACTTGACTTTTTTTGTGCTTGCAGCCTGTATTTGTCTCCTTCTCTCAAAAAATACTTAGTAAGTGTAATTTACTGCACTCAGACCATCATAATCCTGAGATAAGTGCTGCGCTTTCAGTCAAATAAGAGCTGAAATGATCAGAAAATACTAGCATAAAACATATTCAGTCATAAAATGGTGCCTTACAAAGGGCAAATAGTCAACTCTGTCTCTGACCAACACTTTAAATTGAAGCGGACACAAGTGTAGGTAGTTAAGGTCTGGCGGCCGGAAGATATCGCGCTGTACGGAAACATAGGGCCCCTCTCCTGATAGCCAATAACGTTTAGTTTATGACGTAAGCAGACGGAAGTGACGTTGTAAACCCAAGCTATATAATGCCGTGTCACCTACCAATAAACGCCATTTGCCGTCCACCACGTTGGTGTCTGTGAGCTGATGGCCCGCGCAGGCCCAAGGGTGGGGTCGCCAAGCCATTCCTGAACCAGGTCGCCACGCCTCCGAAGGCAACACACAAGCAGAAGTAAAAATGAGAAGAAGGAGCGAAAAGTAGGTTAAAATGAGAACACATAAAATGCAGTGTAGGATTATATAGGACCAAGTAATTTCTATGCAAGCAAAGTCTTTTCATTATATATTCTTTACAATTTTTCCTCTCCAGCATCATTATGGAAGAGAGTTTTGACAGTTTTAGTCCTGACTTGAATATTTTAGCAGCAGTTTGTATTTCTTTTGAAGCAAATCTTAGCACTACATTTTCTGAATGTTTACTGTTTGATTTTGTGATAATTATATCACTATAATCCTTTCTGCTCTGAAAGTATGAATATGTACTTCTAACTTTTCCTACTTTTCTTTGAGAATCTCTCATAAAAATATTTTAATCATAGACAAATTCAAATCAAAGACATTCTGGAATAAATTGTTGTTTTAAAATATTTAAGACAATTTAAGGATTTGTAGTATAAAACTTTAAGGTGCACTGAACATCAAAAAAGATCATGTTGCTTTTGGCTTTTGGTTTACCTGTATCATCTGGATCTTTCTTTAACTCAGAATAATAGAAAACTATGAAAACAAAATGACCAATGTAAAATGCATTTAGAGCTGATTTAGATTTCTGTATCTGTCAGTTTAAGGCTGAAAAATCTAACATACTGCACTAGAAAAACTCAAAAAAATATATTTCTTCAAACAATGGAGATTGAACTACATGGCTTTTATGAAGTGATTTACATTGCAACCATAGGTACCAGGGAACACCTCCTTCTCTTTATGTATACAATCTTCAATACTACATGTAATTTAGACAAAGAGATGGTCTCCTTCACAGAGGTGTTCAGTTCTGTGAGTTCAGCAGTGCCATTTCAGTTATGAGCAATTGTATTGTGAAGTAGATGGGATTTTCCATGGAGAGCATCAAATGAATTCCAGATTGATTACAGGGAAGATGGGCTGATGAAATAGTTGCTGAAAGCAGTGTCACAGATGTTGTGAGAGGAGCAGAAGAGAAAAAATGGTTTGCTGGTGAGATGAGAAGATCCTTGCCATTTGTGTCACAGATAATATGATTAATCAGAGCTCTATTGCCACCAAAGCCTCACATCCATATCTCTTGATTAATCTGTCAAAGACATTGGTAAACAGTGGCCCATGGGGATGTCACACCATAGGGAAGGGCAGAATCAGCGGAAAGGCATTGTGGCATTTCATATCATGTTAGGGAATCTAGCACCTCTGTAAACAAGATCTTTATATATTTGTGAAGAGGTTAACTTCTGAATAAAAACTTCCAAACACTGTGAAAGCAAATAGTTTATATAACCATGATCATTAAAACATTCTGTGTTAATCTAGACTCTGGGAAGTGTACTTGCTGTGGACAACTAAATATTTCTACCAGTTTTGACTGACAAACACAATTTGTTTCATACTTAAAGTGATTTCCATGGAGAGTTTATGCCTTCTGGATTCTTATTTGAGTCTTAATTGAAAGAAATTAATAACCTAGAAAACAAAAAGAAGCTTCAGAAAAATAACATGATTTCTTTGTTAATTTTTTTTCAAATTTTAAATTAAAAGAAAAAAGTTATTTTTAGGTTTGTCACTTAAATCTTCCATCAAAATGTAAGTCCTTTTCAGACTACTTTTTGATGGGGCTATTTTTCACTCAAAAAAGACCTGTTTAGGTATCTTTTCTTTGTAGAAAAGGTTCATGCAAGTTCTCCTACCTAAGTAAATAAGATTGCCATGTTTTTGTTTATTAGGAAACCTTGCTGTTTAATGAATGTGCTTTACACCCAGATTTTGTGCACATAGCATAATTGATGCACATGACACATACCATCCAGATTCAGATGTGCAATTCACCATATATGAGCATCTGGAGAGCCTTGGAACCAGTGTACACATACTGTAATGTTGATCTACTTGTGAAGAATATGACTGAAGGATCCAACCAAGGTATAGTAGGCATGCCTACTCCAACTGGCTTCTGGACACCAAGAAACCATGGACAAGTGACTAAACCTCCCAAATTCTGCATAATTTTTAATCGCCTAAAGCACAGACAAACCTTAGTGCACTTTTTTCTGCATGTATCCACATTGTATCGTCATTATGTATCCATAGACTAAAGGAAACTTGCACCAGTTAATTCAGAAAAAAAGAACTGTAAAATATGAAATCCAATCACTTACAATGGATCATATGCATTTATTTTGTTCTGAACCAGTTAAGGTTGTTAGATGCATAATATATTTCAGAAAGCAAAAGCAAGGAAAAAAGGTTAAATAAACAAATATCTGTCTCTCTCCAACAAAGAGGCATCAAATTTCCAATTGTCACAAATATCATGTACTCTATACTAGTTATGGACTCTTTGACTACTGTAATTATGGTTTATCAGACTTTATATTCCTAAAATTAGGAATATTATAGGCGAGTTGCTCCAGTGTTTGGCAAAAACAAGGGGAGTTTTGAATAAGGACTCAGTACAGGAATATGATTACAGATGGAAAGGAGCAGGATGCAACACTGGTATTTCAAAGAATCTGGAACTGCTCTGCACATTTCAGTCAGAGTACACTTTAAAGTGACTGAGAAAGTTTCCAACTTTTCTGTCAGGGAATCCATGCTACATGGTGCTAATGTGCTTAGGCAATAAAACGTTAACCAGTGAGTATTCAAGAAAGAATTGTCAAGTTGCCTTTACTAAACTCACGTTTTCATGAGTTACAAAGTTTTCACTAATTCATAAATAAAGTGGCCTCTTCTGACACGTCTCTGCTCATTCGATTAGCTCTATCTACAGTGTGATCTTGCTGAGTTATTTTGGGTTTTTTAGTTTGGGTTTTGTGTTTGGTTTTTTGTTTGCTTGTTGTTGTTTTTTTTTAATACAGATTTGCCACTCCTGAGGGATGTCCTCACCATGAGCATCCTGAAAAACAAATCCTGTACTATACATCACAACACGATAGCTTCAGACACCTCCATATATGCTGTTTGAAACATACCATCTGATTTGCTGAAGTAGTAGAAGACTGAAAAAACCCAAATAACCCACAGGTAAACAAACAAGCATCCCCCCCAATACACACATTAAAAAACTACTGAATTTTCTCATCAAGATCTAAAAATATGATGTGCTTGCTCACCACACAGAACACTGCTCAGTCTATCTTCACTAGATATCATAATCCATTTTAAACATGTACTTTACTTAAAATATCATATTCATTTACTATGAATATACTTTTTTCCATGCTACTTCGAAACATATTCTGTAATATGCTGCCATACATAATTTTCAGAGTTGAAAGAATATCTTAATTAGCCTTAAGCTATATGAACTTGATCATATCAGTACAGCTGTCAGGAAACAGTTTTCCTATCCTTTGAGAATTTTTGACACATCAAACATTTTCCTATGTAAAATGAGGCCAGAGAAGTCAAAATTCCAAAATAAAATAGTGAGAGATGATTAGTCCTTCTGTCAATACCCAGATCAGTTTCATATGTTGTGTTTTGCGTAGGCAACAACAGCATAAATCACTGGTTGCTTTAAAATACACTGGTTTACTTTGGTAATTTTCTTTTACACTATTCACTGGCTTTAAAATGAAGATATTTTTGATCCATAAAAAATAGTTAAAAATATTAAAGTCAGCTCTATTTACTAGATCCCCAAATCTACACAGAGAAAAGCCATGGCAAACTGATTTCTCCTCAGTAAGATGAAAAGTGTACATCTGTGAATGTACTTAAAGGAAATTTTTGAACTTATCACACACAAACTAAAGATACAAGGCTTCCCCAGAAAACTAAGAAAAAAAGGAAAATCAGAAGATCAGTGAATTGTTGTCTGTTTATTAAAATCCTGCTTTGATTCTACTCTTTTTTGAAGCCCAACTCGTATTTAAATCCCTGGGTTTGTATTTCTAAAATATATATTCATTCTGAGAAACATGGGTGAAGTGATAATATATATTCAGTACATGACTAGCAAACACTAATCATGGTAATAAGAATAAGTCCTAAGCAACCAGTTCCTTCAGTATATTTTAGAAGAAAAATGTTATTTTTTTAAAAAAGTAGAAATATTTTTATAGTTATTAACATGTTTACCCCATGTATGTTATTTAACATTTTCACATTAAAAATCTAATTGTTTATTAAAGTTAATTAATGAAAGCAAACCTTATGGCAACAGCAAAACATACCAGAATGAAACAGAAACTGTCAGAATACAACAAGTTTGCCCTGAAGCCCTATTAATCTGAGGCTTTATGAATGCCTGCTGCTCATGCTAAGATGTCAACAACTGAAGTGTTGTAGGTTTGGGATATTTTTAAATCTCTCAGTGTAGTCACCATCAATCAGAGAAAAAAATTACATTTGTGTAAATGAGTGTAGGTCTCCTTTGGGGTAAAGGAAAATGTGTCAGAATTATAACAGTGAGGATGGCATAGCGTCTGGGCTGAATTAATCTATCACAGAGATCTTTAATGTCTCTGGAACAGTAGTGCACACAGACTGCGTGCTTCTTCTGACACACTGAGAGATTTCCCAGGAGACTTCACTTTGGTCTACAGTACTACAAACAGTTTTAGGCAGCTTGACACAGACTGAGTTTCAGCAGTGGTCTAACTTCTCCAGGATCTACATTCTCCTTAATGCAAACAATAGTGTTTGTCCTTGGGGAAAGTTGCACATAAAAGGTTTCTTTTTTTTCATTAGGATTATGAGTGGCACTGTGGTTAAAAACAGTGATAATATGTAGTTTAAAGCTATTCAGTGTCATATAGAATATAATCACACTCACTGCATCCCTAACTTGAAAGGGTAGCAAATTCAGTATAATGTTTTAAGAAGATCGATTCTAACTGCAAGTCTGGGGGAAAAAAGATCATTGCATCTTCTCTGACATGAAGGACCCTTTGGATACACTTATTTTGTAGCTTTGCAAGAGAGAATTAATTTTACAGTACAAGCTCTTCAGAGTCATATGGTAGAGGAAATTCTTTTAATTCAGAACTTCTTTTTAACAGTCCTCCAACTGTTTGTTTTTGTGTGCTATAAAACATCCAGTTTCAAGCTAAAGTGGCATTTAGGGCTCAGACACTGAGGAAGAGAATGAAAGCCCTGTCATTGCTTCTCAGATAAAGGAGGAAAAGAGCACAGTAGTAACAGGAAAGAAGTGTTGAGGCAGGATCGCACCAAGGCTCTGGTTTAAACAGGGCAAAAAGGTGACTGCTCCTTTTCAGTATTCCCAGCAGGGCCCATATCAGTCCCTAAAGAGAATTGTGACTGGCAATATGGTAAGTTCAAGTCAGTGACTAAACCTGCATATTTTATACCAAAATAATTGTTAATGGCACACTGTGGTTGATGTTGAAACATATGCATTTCTTTTATTCTGCTTAGTTCTTACACTCAAACTATTACTCAGAGTCATTTGTCTAAACCAGCTAATCTTGCAAAATTACATCTGCAGTAGAAAAGTCAGCAAACCCCATGTTAAAAGAGTAAAATGACACCAGTATAGTAATGACATTTATTATTTCTATCTATTTGATCAACTATGAGAGCTTCTAACCTGCAGATATCCATATTAAGTGGCCTCAGGTCTCCACTTGACTTGGTTTGAGAGAATAGAAGGGAATTCACCATTATTAACAACAGTAGTTAAGCTTATGCTCAAGACAATACAATAATTTTTATGCATATAATGAAGACAGTTTCTTGGTAGCAACTGGACAACATTGTCATTGAAGTTTTATAAAAAAGTACTTATTGAATTTTGAGTAATATTAATTCTTACTCAAAAGTCTTAATATTTGAATTGACCACAATATGTTTCTGCAGTCAAAATTACATACTCAATACTCAGAAATAACTAAAGCTAGTGAAAAATAATGTCATCTTACTTAAGGATATATCCATTATCTGCTAACAAAATGTGGAAAATATGATGAACAAATGTTGCTGGCAGCTTCATTACTGTAATAAATCATTTTGGGTTTGTGTTGATCATTCCCATGCTTTACCCCAGGCTTTCAAGAAAAGTGGTTTGATTTGGTGTGTTTTTTTAATTTTCTCTACTACTACAGCTGATGTAACTATAATGTTATTTTCTCTTCTTTATTTGTTCCAAAGCAAAGTTTTAAAAGTGATGTGCACAACACCTAAGCTCAGAAATACTACTACTTAGTTTTGTCTGTTTTATTTTTTCAGAGTGATTTCTTTGGACGTGTTTTAATTCCAGTATTTGAATTCATGAGTTTGTTCTTAGAGGGAGGCAGTACTTCTGAGCACTCTTTAATTTAATAATAAAAAATTGTCTCCAAAAGAGAAGAGATCCAAAAGGAAAGAAATGGGAAGCTGGTGGAATTTGAATATATTCATGGGGGTGCTGTGATTCGCAACTGTCTAAAATGTACAAACAGATGGAGCTGTGTTATCACTACTTTAGCTTACTGAATAACATATGTCATAGTCATTTGGCCACAGAATGTAATGATTAGAGAGAAGAAATACTGAGTGTCCTCTGACAAGATGGAAGATAGCTCAACAGTATCAAAGGTATGTCACATATTCTCAGCTGATGATCTGATGATCTATGACCATTTGAGGAAAAAAATCCTCATCTAGACACAGGTGGTCCGTTGGATTATACTGCAAAAACACACACACACACACTCTCACAGAAAAAACCAGAAACCACAGACAATAACAACAACAAAACCACCCCATCAAAACCCCAGAAAAATCCGAAAGCTATTCCTGGCAAAAACTGCTGCTGCTCAACTGGCAGGAAGTGTACTTTTGAAGTGCTGGTTGATGTGCCAGAGAGCAGAAGATGGATATTCTATTCCCACTAACTATGGCAATATGGCCACAATTAAGCTTTGAGTAAGTTCCTGTAAAGTGGTCTGAAATCAGTGTTATGGTCTAAGGGAGACACAGTATTCAAGGGGGAATGTGGAGAGCAGAGTCTTCCCATCCCTTACATAAGCTGCTATATGTCTGAGAGGGGTCATTTCAGCACAGTTTCGTATCTGCTGTTCCTTTGCATCTCTTCTATTCACATTAAGAGGTCTTTGGCTATTTAAACTGCACATTCAACAATGTAAAAACACTGTTACAGCATGTTTTCAAAGCTTCTAGCATATTATGTTCCCAAGTTCTACAAAAGTCCTCTAATCACCACAGAAATAGAAATTGATAGTAATAATAAAGATCAACAGTAACAATGTGATGTTGGAGACTCATTCAGACACAAGTATATAAAGCTGGCTACATCTGAACCACTGTGTTTTCTGCCTGCTGAAGTAACCTGACTATTTTACTGTCTGGACAGACTCAGTAACAAAGTACTTCACTACTCCATCTGGCCATCATCTGAAGAGGATACCTACTCACTTCAGGATAATATTTTGAAGCTTGAGCTGTTCCGTACCCCTTAGAATACTGCATTTTTGGAGCACTGTGTATTGTTTTTCACTAACATGCAGGTATCTTTTGGATTCTGAATAAATTCTGATTCTGAACAAATTTTGGATGCTATACTAGGCAACAAAACAACCAAATGATGAGATCTTACATTTGGATACATTTATCTAATATATTTTCCTCTCATCTGTCTCCTTTCTTTCTATCCTTATAGTGAGCTGTGCTTCCTCCTACTATTTTTTTTACAATCTTCATACCCAACATAAGGCACTTAGAAAAACAGCAGAAAACAGTCACTCATTTCAGGTCATGTAAAAACAATAAGTAAATAAAAGATATAGCCGTTTTATGTTATACTTTCATAAGTTTATGTGTTGCTGTGTGCACACTTACAAAATGCAGTTATGGGTTTTCTGTTAACATCCTAGTAATATCCAAGAATTCATTATAATCTAGACAGTACTGCTTCTGATATTTACAAAGAACAGTTGATCTTACACAGAGCCTCTTATAAGGGGCTCTTCTTTTATATTATCCTGTTGTGGTTGGAGTCAAATTTACCAAAAATGGGTGTTTAGGAAAACTGGTTACATGGAACTTGAAGCCAATTTTTACAGTCAAAATAAATTCATATTAAATCAATCATAGTTTTATGAAAATAAAGTCTAGGAAACTAAGCACTGTGTAGATTATAGTCCCATAAAACAGGGCATAGAGTTTCACATAATAAGAGAAGAGGCATATAACCATGAGAGAACAGTATTAGTTCTCTCTCTTTCTCTCCTCCTATTAGAGAGACAGATGCTACTAGAGTCAACTGAAACAGAATTCATTAAGTAGTTAGGGGTGGGTTGTTTTTCAAAACAAAATTAAAGGCAGAAATGTTAATAATAAAAAAAAATATAATTAAGAAGTTTAAATATATTATTAAAAAAAATACCAAACCAACCCAAACCAAACAAACAAGAATCTTCAGAATATCAAAATGGCTTTTTCAAAAGGCCAAGTGGATTCCCATGTACTTTAAACTATCTTCCCATTAGGGAAGCCTACAGGAACCCTACAGAAGACAGCAGGAAGGACTGCCTGCAGAGAATACTGCCTATCACTCAAGCCACATATCCCAGCTCAAGTCATGGATACTGGCTTCCCTCAGCACCATAGCTTCAGCCTAGAGCTCTTAGTTCTTGCTGAGTCCTCAAATCTGAAGCAATTATCAAAGTCCAGGAACTCTCTGATTACCCTAAGAACTACCCAAAGGCTAAATAAGGTTTCATCAACTTTCTGATTGTGCTTTAGTGAAGTTATGAACAATTCAAAATGCTTCCTTGAGATCTCCTGGTATTGCCAAACTGGTTTTGGTGTGTTTGCTTTTTTTTGACTCTAAAATACTTTTAGTCAGAAAAAACTTCATCATCTATGTACTTCTTATGCATGCATGAGTAGTGGAATTTGTCTATGGATCTGTTAAATCTAATTGGTTTGACCAGGTCAAACTGGTAAATAACACTGTTTATTCTCTTAGTATTGCTACGTTTGTGTGATCTATATAGATACCTTCTTGTAATTGAGAAGCATGGCAAAGCCAAGCTCTAAGAAAACAGTGAGAAGCCATCATATTTCTTGACATATAATACATGCTAACATCTTCTTCCTTGCCCTCTTCCTCAGCTGCACTTTTATTCTTTCCTCCCAGTGATGATGACTAGAAACATACTTTAACAAGTTAGGGGAAACGATGAATCTTGAATAATTGGCATAATGAATCATAGACATTTCAGAATTCCAGGACATGAAACTCGAGGACAGGCTTCATCTCACCTATCATCAGCACCTAAGAGTTAGGCTAATAGTAGAGAGTCTCAGCAGGGACTCTGAGTCAACTGTGAGAAAAAGTAAGTTCCATAGTCAACTGAGAGGAAAAAAATCCAGATGAGGTTGCTTAGCAACTCCAATTTTCTTCAAATATCTTAGACAGCTATCTTAAAATTGGATGAGTCTTCCTCTGGAGACCTCTTTCTTCTTCCAATGATTATAGATGAAATAGCTTAAAGTGGCTGCCTGACTTCTGGACCTGTAAAATAGGTGAAATTAATTCCATGTCATGATCCAATCACAGAACAATTACAGAACAATTACAGATTTTGGCTGTACTCCAAGGTCTATAGTTGAAGGGAACTTAGTATTATGACACAGAAGGTGAAGAAGTTCACCTAAATAACCTAATGTAAACAGTGTACAGATTTGCCATGATGGTGGACAGCAATGACATGTGCTATGAAGACTGCATTGTTTTACATCCAGATGCAGGTCACAAGTTAACATCTTTATCAAAGACTTGGCTGAGGGGATTGAGTGTACCCTCAGTAACTTTGCAGATGACACTAAGCTGAGTGGAAGTGTTGAGAGTAGGAAGGCTTTGCAGAGGGACCTGGATAGGCTGAATCAATGGGCTGAGGCCAATTGCATGAGGTTCATCAAGGCCAAGTGCCTGGTCCTGCCCGTGAGTCACAACAACTCCATGCAACACTACAGGTTTGGGGAAGAGTGGCTGGAAAGCTGCTTGGCAGAGAGGGATCTGGGGGTACTCATAAGAGCTGGCTGAACGTGAGCCAGCAGTGTGCCAAGGTGGCCAAGAAGGCCAATGGCATCCTGGCTTGTATCAGAGATAAAGTGACCAGAAGGACCAAAGAAGTGTTCATGCCCCTGTACTCGGCACTGGTGACTCTGCACCTTGAATACTGTGTTCAGTTTTGAGCCCCTCAGTACAAGAAGAACATTGAAGCACTGTAGCATTTCCATAAAAGAGCCAGTGAAAGTGATGAGGGGTCTGGAGCACAAGTCTTGTGAGAAGTGCTTGAGGGAATTGAGATTGTTTAGCCTGGAGAAATAGAGGCTTAGGGAAGACCTTATTGCTCTCTACAACTATCTGAAAGGAGGTTGCAGCAAGGTGGGGGTTGGTCTCTCCTCCCAAGTAACAAGCTATAAGCCAAGAGGAAATGGCCTCAAGTTGTGCCAGGGGAGGTTTAGATTGGATAATAGGAAAAATTTATTCACTGAAAAGGTTATAAGGCATTTGAATGGGCTGCCCAGGAAAGTAAGAGAGTCACCACCCCTGGAGGTATTTAGAAGATGGGTAGATAAGGTGCTTAGAAACACGGTTTAGTAATGGACAGGTTATGGTTGGACTCTATGATCTTAAAGGTCTTTTACAACCAAATGATTTTATGATTCTAAATAATTGTGAAGTGTTTCTTTTCATGCAGGAATCATATGCTTCAAATTTTCTCCTCAAAGAACTGATAAAGGAAATAAGTAAGTAGCAACTGATATCTGTCAACAGTGTCTGTAAACCAACATTTCCAAGAAAACATTTGTGTTAAATATTGTGACCAGGTCTTATCATCCATGTAATTTTTTTATATAAGACTGAAAAGAGTTCAATAAATCAGTTTTTAAAAGAGTTATGATCTGAAACTCATCCTGGCAACCAATTTTTCATCTATATAACTTTATCTTTGCTGTCTCTTCAGGTATTAGCATCTTGTATCCAATATTTTTTGTTTCTACTTAAGTATACTAAACTTTATTTTTTGTGTATACAATAAATGATGCTTCTATGATCCTTTATGTAAACTAATGGAAAATCAGAATATTTTCATTTTTTATACATAGTTACATTGGTAAGGGTGATAAAACGTATCAACAGGTTGCACAGAGAAGCTGTGTATGCCCCCTCCCTGGAACTGTTCAAGGCCAGATTGGATGGGACTTTGAACAACCTGGTCTAGTGGAAGGTGTCCCCGCCCATGGCAGAGTGGTTGGAACTAGATGATCTTTAAAGGTGCCTTCCAACCCAAACTACTCTATGATTCTATGACTTTATGAAGTGATCAATACCACTGATTTATAGATGACCAAAAAATATTCACAACAAATTAATAAATTTGAAACTGCTAGGGATCTCTAAACATGTTTTTCTACCCATTTAACTCATGAAATCAAGTTAATTTGATATTAATTAATTTTTAAGGTAGTCCACACTATCCAGGAGTCCAATGCTATCCTCATGGTTCAAACTCTAGATTTCCTCAGGCATCAAATCGTGTGTATATATATATTTATATGTATATATAATAATTTATTTAAGTAGTAGAGCCAGGGAAAATCAGCTCAAGAAGGATGCCTCCAGAAAGAGACCCAGAACAAAGAAATCTCTGGGCATTTATACTCTTAGAATCTATGCACCCACTCTTCATGAGCTGTTCACACACCTTGCATGCGCCTTTCAGTCCAATGATAATTTCTGGTCTGGGTTATCATAAAATCTCTTTGGATGTTTTCTCTGTCTCAAGGCAGTCCTTTTACTGTTCTTTTTTTCTCTTCAAGTTGCAGCTTCTGTTGACAGCTGTAGCCTCCCTATTTCCTGCTTTTTTCTTCTTGTGCACCCGCTCGTTAGCTATAACTGGAAAAGTCCAAGACTTAAGAAAAATAATACTTAGCAAAAACATCAGTGTGTTATAAAAAGTACTCTCATACTAAATCTAAAACACAACTGTACCAGCTACTAGGAAGAAAATTAACTCTATATCCTAGTTGTAAACATATCTAAGCAAAAGTTCAGAGCTTACAGCCTAAGGCTTCATCAAATCTGGCTACTCATGCTAAGCAAGTAACATTAAGCTAACAGCATACCAAATCACACAGCATTTTGCTATAACTCTTGTGTCCTAATGTTAAATGATTGACTCTAAGTGATTCATTTTAATTAAAACTACTTATTTTAGTTAAGCAATTAATATTTCTTAACATCTTAACTTACTGAGATAAACAAATGTTCTCAGAGAAATAAATTGAAAATGTGTGCACATATATATATATATGCTTATGCATGTGTGTGTGAATGTGTATGAAAATATCTCTAATCATTTTGTGCCAAATGCCTAAAAAAATCACTTTTTTTTTTCCAAGTTGGGAAAAATTGAAATTTAAGGATTTCATTTACTTACAAATTCTGTGAACAGGGTATACAAATTAAGCTATGAAGCTGAGTATTGCATATATTCCTAAATAAAGCTTTTACTACTGTTTCTCAAAACAGAAACACAAATAAGTCTGGAGATACGTTAGCCTAATGCAATGGTCTGTGTGCCACAGGGTTTTCTTATATATGTGTTTTAAATTTTCCTTGTTTTAAACACCTCAAATTTGAGCAATGTTTAATTGTTCTAAGTTTTGGTCTTGTTACATGCTCTTTCCCAATGTAACCCCCCTGCCCTTCCCATGCACATGTCCTCCCTCCCTTCATGTCTTTTTTGGGAACTTGGAGACCTATACAGAAATGTAAATCTCCTTCAGACAGGACAGTGACTGTTTCTTGCGTAACTGTACCAAAGGAAAAGGTTCAAAAGTGGGTAAAAAGCAGAAGATTTCTTATTCTCTCTCTTATGCCCTGTCCTATGTATATCAAAGAGGGGCAACCAAAACCTAGTGCTTGTCAGGTCTGATTTAGTGATGTTCTGGCAATCTTTCAAAGTCATACACTTCATTATATTCTTTAACAAATGAATCACTTATTCTTTCACAAAAAGGAGAAAGCTTGGAGAAAAGCTGGAAGAGAAGCTAATAATATTATTTTGAAATTACTGACTAAGTGAAAATTCAGATTTGTTTAGAACTAGTTTTTCAACTAGTGGTAATTATTTGATCTAGGTTCTTTATGTTTCAGAATTTTAAAGGCTCCAGTGAAAAGGAACAGAGCTGAAGTTGCACTACTGTTAGCTTTGTTCTTGTGAATCTCGGTGAGCTTTTCTTATTTACTGTGCTTCTTGATTGTTCCAACCTGTTCAGCTCTCTTCTTTTTTTCACATTACATAGAGTCTCTTATATGAGAAAGATTAAATACATATTTAACAGTTCTGAAAATGCAAAAGACTCATATAAGTGACATGTTGAAGGGAAATTGTTACTACCAAACTCCAGACCAATTCTTCCTTACAGACTCTAGGACATCTGTGGGAACACAGGTTTGTGAGAATTCAGGCCTGCCTTGGCTTGTCAGAAGCACAGGAAGAGATTGCATAACATATCAAAGTCCCACTGGCAGATTTCTAGACAACGTCTGCTGATTGCATATAGGTAGAAAAGCCTAGAGATAAAAATAGATGATTCCTTTCCTCTTCTGAAGTTTTATATGCATTTAGTTTTGCCTAAACAAGTTAAGTGTAAACGTGTCAGGAAAAGAAAAAAATTATGAGAACCAGGGATTGAGCTCAGAATGATTTAACATGGCAACCAGCCCAACTCTGTGCACTGCTGAGTGATAGCCTCTGTGAAATAAGGAAATGCTCAGAATTTCAAGGAAGATTGGGTATGTAATCACTGCTTCCCATGGACACTAGCAGACAAATCTTTAGGAAAGTAAAGAAGAAGAATAGGGGTCAAAAAAGTAGAGATCTGATTCCAAAAAAGACTTCATAAAACTGAAGTACTGCCCAGCTTGCAGTAAAAACAATCTTGCCTTACCTGTTTGGTGCACTTGCTGCTTTTCCATATCTTCTTCCACTGCCCACTCTTTTCATAAGCAGCATTTTGTTTTCCTTCCCCTAGCAGTCTTCTCTGTGTTAGAGCACAGCCTCAGATTTCCACCCATTTTTCCCTATTTGCTGACACACCTATGCTTTTTCCTTTTTTGGCCTACTTTTGATGTATATTTCTTTTACAGTGTATATCACATTTTTTTTTACTCCATCATGCAACACTTCTTGCATTAGAAGTGCCTCTTGTTTGTGAATGTATAGCAAGTAGTTATTCATTTCCCATGTAATAGTTACCATATTATATTTACACCACCATAAAAAATGTATGTGAGGCATTGTGTTGTCTAATATGAGTAATATTGCTAGTTTTACTATGAACTTGTAGATGAGATCAACAGAAATGAAGCCATTCCTATTTACCTGAGTGTCCTCTGCCTGGTATTGGACAGATCTATGCCTGTCTTTAAAGCAGAGACCAGTCCCCCAGCTGCCAGTGAATAAAACTCAAGGAAGTATTGTGCAAAGATGCTTTGTACATCTCTCCAATTTCAAGGATTCCTCAGTACCTGGATAGTCTCCTAATATTGATTAGAGTAGCCACAATGTTCCCAAAAAAAAGCCAAAAGGAGTGAAAAAAATCCAAGACAGTGATAAAACTAGAGCCATTACTCATGTGCTTTTGTCATCCAGGCATCTTCCTATTAATAAAATATCATTTAGGTTCCCCAAGATTTAAGGCTCCACTGAGACCATAGGGTATGAGGGAGATACATTTCTCTGTAGTTTTTGTTTTTGCTCTCCCTTGTAATTACTGAGGTGTTATGGTTTAAGGGTTAACATCCTGAAAGGGAAGGACTGGTGGTGTCTGTAGGACCCTGGGGGGTCCGAGATCAGTACTGTTCCCTCCACTTTCCGGCCACAGACTATAAAAAACACCGAGGTTTTTCGCGGGCTTTGTCCTGGCTTCCTGGACTGCTTCCTGTTGCATCTTGGGACGGCTGGGGCTACCTCAAAGTGCTCGGCAGCATCCACCACCATCTCTTTCCGGCACCACTGCGGTCCCTGGTGATGAGTCAGCAGTTGCAGTGGCCACAAGGCACTACTTGGACACTTCCACTCGGGACTACTGGAATCGGGTTTTGTATATAGTTAAATATCCTTTATCTCTTATTAGTTCTCTTTTCCTTTTCCCTATTGTTTCTCATTAAACTTGTTGCAGTCTTAACTTCCAACCTTGTGCAAAGCATTTTTTTTTCTCTATTTCCTTTTCTTAATCCTTTCCCTGGGAGGGGTAAGGGACAATAGGGAGAAAATCCTGCTCTCTCTCTCTCTCTCTGACCCTTAAACAAAGACACTGAGGCAAAAATTATACTATATATTTTTTTTCAGTAATTCCACTGCTACAGTGGACTGACTGGGATGAAAATACTGATTAAAACTTTGGTTTATACATTTTAGCTGAGGTACAGTAATAGATTTCATTCTGGGTGTGGATTTTGCTTTTTGATTTTCAAAATATTAGGCCAAATTCTGCACTCCATTAAACATATGAAATGTTGTTTTAATGCATGTGTAGCATTCTCAGAGAAGACTTAGTTCATTCAGAACCCAATTTAGCTGCTATTGAAGTCAATGGAAAGGCTTTGACTGAAGTCAATACGAGTTGTATCAATCCCTTAATCATTTCAAATGGGATCTAATGATGAAATGGTCCTCATTAGAAACAGTGTACTGTGAATATGAGCCTGCTGAGCTCATCAATGGTAGCATTAAATCAATAATAAAAGCATGAAGAAACAGGAATAATTTACTTTCTTGTCTCAATTGGCTATTTGATGTAAACATTCCTTTTATTATAGTGAAGTTTCTCCACCAGAATAAGCAGATTTCACCTCAGTTACTGAATCTATAGACTAATGATAGTTCATAATTTAAAACCAGATTCATGATCCATCTTTCTAAGAGGAAATGTTGGTCCTAAATAATTATGCTACAAGCCCATAGAATTACATTTTGCCACATTTCATGTTATTCTGTTGGTGCCCACAACAGACATATGATGAAAGTATATTCAGGATTTGTCAATACAGAAAGTGATTGCAAAGTACCAGTTCCTAGAATTCCCACTGCAAATGTTTACATTATGTCAGTGGCTGAAATAGTCATTAGTACCCAGAAACCCATACAAAAGCACAAATAGCAGATCAAAACCCAGAAATTATAATACTCAAGTTCTCCCATGTTAATAGGCAACATCTTATGCTTCAGTTGAAGATGCTAGTTCAAGAAAACCACAATATTCTATAATACTGAACATCTGATGACATAGTAGGGAGCAGTGATTACTTGCACCCAAATAGGCTACACCAGGAAACAGGAAATTCATTACTGTTTCTGACAAAACCATATATTTCTGTGAATGACCTGAACGTTATTAGTCACTATTTATGAAACACCCTTTACAACTTTGTATTATGTCCACTTTCAGGTACAGTGACAAACCCATCATTATCAATAACTGTAAGTGACACTAGTGTTTTAAACCTTTTGAGTACAGGGGGAAACTTCCCACATCTTGCCTTCTTTAAACTTAAAATCACTTGTCACTATAGTGTTACAGGATGATTTTGTATTCTTCAATGAGTATGTGCACACAAATAGCACTGTATTGCTATTTTAGATATTTAGAGTATTTTTTTTCTCCCCTTAATTCACAGTTTACGGGCATGCCCTTACTCTTATACTTAAAGCTGAAAACAAATCAAACTGAGCTAGTAGCATAAGTGTCTGTATTTAAGCCTCAGTTAATAAGAGGGTCCTTAACAAAGCCCTCCTCTCTGAACCCTCCCACTGCATTCACTTGCAAATCACTGTATGGCTGGCAAAGCAGGAGTTCCGTCCCCCCAGCCCCAAACCTTCTCATGTTGAGCACTGCGGCTCTGTCAGCAGCAACATCTCTTTCAGCGAGGGACATTTCTTTTTAATCAGGGGCACTGAATTGAAACCAATCAGATAGAGTCCCTTTGGCTTTATCTTCCTGCCTGCCTGACTTAAAAGTGATGCTGGGAGAGAGAGAGCCCTAATTCGATGAAAGTACATACAGCGCTGGAGATTCAGTAACAGGCAGAAGAGAGGTAGAGAAGCAGCACTGGATGGACAGAGCTAGGCTGATGCTGTCAGACATGGTGAGTAGATTAACTTGCTTTAGAATTGAAATTGCTGACAGCAAAATAGCAGATGCTTTCTTAAATGTGTCTAAAATGTTAAGGATGCCTTGCAGATACTTTTTAGGAAAGGGCGGTGGGTAGGGCACTTTGGGGAGATTTCTTTTGTACAGTCCAGAAAGAAAATAGTTGTATTAAATTGCTGAAATCTAAACTTTTGTTGCTATATATATGACACATGCTTGTGTATATTAGAAAGCTAGCAATGTATACGCTATTTGGCAATACTACTAAGCATAACTCAGTTTTTACTGTAATATAGCAACAACAGTATAGCTTAACTTTTGTGCAGGATTTTTTTTCACCTATTCAGATAGAAGCTATCTTCCTTTTCTTTCTTTCACATTTGTTTTTATTGAAAATGTGTAATCAAAAACAAACCCAGTTAAGAAAGATTAAAAATGAGGAGTTCTTTACTACTAATAAGAATGAAGTACCAAAGCTTTATTTTGTTTTTTCTTTAGTGGGCGTAGCAAAATTAGTAATTTTTTTTATATGTTACAGGAGGAAGTGGCAGCTCAGGGTTCAGAAAGATTGAGAGCTAAGGGAAATGGCCCACTGGATATTCATGGCAGTAAGTCAGAGTCAACAGGCTTAAAGTGTAAGGCTGTTTTCTAGAAGTGCTACCAAACAACCTTATAAGTCTAATACGTATAATCAGAGACTATTACAGAAAGGAAGACAGAAAGCATAAAAGGTTGAACTGACCACTTGACTTTGAATTAACCAGCAGAAACAAACTGCCCAATGAATGTAATTTTGCTTTTTCTTTTCACATGCATGAAATGTGCAGTCACATCCATTCAATGTCAGAGTATGAGCTTCAAACAAAGAATGATGAATATGAACTATAAAGAAATCCATGTCCTTTGTAGTTGTATGGCAATGTGCATGCAGTAGTCACTTGCTGTCTCACAGATTTAAGTAGTATGTCAGAAAATAGAACTGTAATTTCTTAGGATAATTTCAATTTTCAATAGACAAAGTTGCAACCAACACATCAGTCTTGCTCTGATTAAAGTCAGTAACAAAACTCATATTTTACTTAAATCACAGCAGGACTACGCTTCATTGCTGAGTACTACACAGGTTCCTCATGATAAGGACAAACATGGATAAAAAGGGAAGTGTAATATTTGCTATAGTTTTGCTAATGGGATCCAAAGCTTTGTTTAATAAATAACATTGGTAGTAATTATATGAATTCTTAATGACAGATCTTTAAAAAACATTGTTTCCAAGTAATTTTCCACATCTAAAATGTTAATTTCTATTTCAAAAAAATTATAATGGACTAATTAAATATTTAGAGTCCTGTATTATATTTTTTCTACAATTATTAAGAACTCTATAGAAGAATTATTTTAGTTTTTAAAAAGGTGTTCTATTAGCTCTCTGTCAATTTGACAGATAAAATACATTGTCTTGTCATTTGTCATTCACTATGCAACAATAAAAAAAAATTCAAGATAGAAGTAAATACGTTTACATCTGATGTGATTTTTGTTTTAGAAAAAGTATAAAACTTTTACAAGTTCACGTTATACAATGAAATGCCTATGAAAGAAATAATTCTTATTTTGTTTTGTTGTGTTTTTTTTTTAAATTCAGATAAACAAGAATAATTTTGAATGAGGAAATGCAACTGTATTAGTACTACATACTAAACTTGTACCTAAAATAGTTGTCAAGTTTTTTTAAACTTGATAGGGTGATTTTAACAGTCAAAGCTTTTCATATGTCTACTTCTGTTAACAAAGAAGAGTTTTTTATTTCAGAGGCTGTCTTGAAGCTGTTATTGTGAAAAATCATGTTGCATAAGTAACTAGTGCATCTCACCTAAACACAAAAAGCAGTTCTGAGATGCAGTTTGGAGAGAAAATACAGAGAGAAACAACTCTGTCATATGCTTTGTATAGCTCCATGGTAGAAGTGCTTCAGACTTTCAGCATTTTCACACTTCTCTGCAGAAGTGAACATTCCGCAAAGCCTGTCCTCCCTCTGGTCAGCAGCCATTCGCAGGGATCTGCATTCTCCTCTCACCTGACTGCTGCTCCAGAAGGATGCTGATCTCAGTAGAGTTGCACGGCACATCATTAGATCAGCCAATGAGGATGATTTAATTCCTCGACTTATCTGCCAAACAAAATACAATACTAAAGCCACTAATGTAAATGTTATAATCCACAGTGTTGCAGAAAGAACTGTACAATTTAATTCTGATATTCATTTATGTGGGCATCAGGACATGGTTTCTGAAGCTGCATGACACAGATTGCAGGGAATCTACTGGCAGAAGTGTTGAGAAGTAGAGCTAGAAAGGAGCAGGACTGACAATTTTGTTTGAGGACGAGGTTGTTCAAGGATAAAACAAGGTAGACTGATGTCTACTGTTGGCTGCCCAAAGCCTGATGATAACAAGATACATGCAAAAACACTTGTTACTTCAGAATTTTTATTTATTTATGAGTAATGCAGATACACAGAATCTTGCACGTATTTTCAGAAACAGAAACACAGAACTGTTCTCCTTTTCTTCTTCCTCCCCCTTCTTCTCCCAGTTTTGCAAACTGTTCTGGAGACACAGCAAGACCTTATTGAAAATCAAAACTCAGTAATGACCACTGCTTAAGAATTCTCCCAACTCCTGCATAAATATTGTGTTTATAAGAAAACTGGGCTATATAAACATGCATATAAGACAACATAAATATATATATAATTTTTATATGTTTCTTTCATGCATTCAGTGCTATTTAATGCAGAATGCAACTGGAGAATAAGCGTAGACAAAAATGCCTCTCCTACTCCTATCAGAATGCCTTCTGAATTTCTAAGGCTTGCAGCAGGTGTTGCATGCAAATGCTATCTGCAGAAGCACAAATATTTGAACATGAATAGGGATGTCTGTGCGAAAGCTAACTGCATTCTTCATGTGAGTTTTATGAAAAGTTATTTGCAGGAATAAATCCAAAGTTTTGCTGAAAGGGGGTGGGAGGAGAAGGAAAATAAAGCAAAGGGAAATTATTCTCAGCTATGGACAAAAAGAATCTTTGTAAAAGCAGTCAATCATATTTTACTAACTTTCTCCTTTTGCCTTTTGAACAAATAGGAAATTGCTGGATGGCAAAAGGCAAGTTACCACCCTGACTTTCAGTGACTGATCATGGTATAAAAATCCCAGCGGCATAGAGGCCTAGTCCCAAGCATGACGGAACATGAGAGACATACCTTGATCAGAGCATACTATGTGTTTGCAGTGAAAAATCCTAGCAAAACTGGGCTTTGATTACTTAGAGGAAAATGTTGTTACTAACTCCAGACAAAAAAAAAATACAGAATATATACTGCAGCTTAAAAGAAAGCTGTAAAATTATGTTTTAGAAAGAATAATTTTTAATGTCTAGTATGTAATGTAACTATAGAAAAGATTAGAAGAGAAGTATGTTATTTATAATCTTCTTTCTGCAATCTCAGAAAGATTACCAAAGGACATAGGTGGAATTGTCTTCATCCCATTCACAGGGATTATTGCACAGAGAGTTGAATTGATTTGGTCTCAGTTACGGAGTACCTCAATGTCAGAGCCAGAGGTAGAACAGGACCTCCACTTTCCCAGCCCTTCAATTTCACTGTATGAATGCACCAATATTAATAAAAATAAATGTGCCTTAAATACTTAAATAACATCATAAACAGCCACTAATGCTTCTCCAGAAATGTATTTCTCTAACTGCAAAATGGAATGCCTCAAGTGATGGGCAGTGTATTTCTTTGCCAGTTGAGCGCAAATTTCTATATTTCAATTTCATACCTTTTAGTAGTAAGAGTAATAGCAATGTCAAGACAATATTACATTAAATTCCATTTTCCCTATCTCATACAAACATGGCTTTCATATGATAGTCTCCTGATACGAAAATGCAAATGTCAGAGAGGTTTGGTTTTATTTTTTATTATTATTATTTA